>NW_006946868.1:0-841 GCF_000164805.1 Carlito syrichta | reverse complement strand
TTTAAATGCATTTATTAACTGATGCAAGGGAAAATTCAGGTAAAATGTAATTGGTTATGAAGCAAAAACAATAAAGATGAGAGATATAATCAAGAGTAATTATTCTGCCATCAAAAGCAAATGGTAGCAAAAATAAATTCAGATCATACCAAAAGCACAAATAAATAAATAATAAACAGATAAGTCACATACCAGCTGCTATTATCTCTGCACGGTGAGTTAAGGAGGTTTTTGGATTTTCCCCTTCTTTGTTTTTTTTTATATTTCTTCTCTGTCTGTCTCTTTGAAAGTCTCTTCTATGAGCATTTGTTACTTTTTCAATAAGAAAAAATGATTTTAAAGGACAAATGCCTATATTTGGGAAAATACTATTTAAACTATTTGCCTCTGGGGAGAGGTGGAAGCGAGTTTCAGGGGGGAAAATGCATCTCTGTCTTTCCCATCCTCGACCCTGTCAAGCCTGTACTTTGACAAGCGAGGCACAGGTGTGGAAATGATGAGTAAGACGAGTTGCTGATTCAAGAGTTTCTAAGTTTCCGTACCCTTTCCTTGGGAAGGAGTAGAAATGATGGCTAATGACAGGCTCCTTTTGTTTCAAAGATTGCCTTGAAATAAATGAGTGATATTTACAGTGTGATAACCTCAAGATCCTCAAAATACTTGCCTGGTGTCCAAAAGGGCGTTTGACAGAAGAGATGAGGGTTCACTAAGGAGAAAGATGGCAAATGAGGGTTGGCAAAGTTTCTTCAGATAAGAAAGTCAATGAGCCATCTTGCATCTGTTGTTTGGGTCACTGATTTTGACTAAAAGTTGTGTGTTTGTTTTACCCCAAACATTGCTG
>NW_006946867.1:6395-7261 GCF_000164805.1 Carlito syrichta | reverse complement strand
GGCGGTGAGCTGCAGCTGAGGCTGAGAGCAGGTGAAGCCAGAACGGCGGAGAGCAGGTGAAGCCAGTCCTGGCTCCTCAGGGTACCGGTTCCGCTCGCCTCCGCCTCTGGCGCCCCGCCCCCCACGCTGCCGCACGTCCCTGGTCTCTGCGCAGCCGCGGCCCACGATTCCGCCGCAAGGGGACGCAGGCGCGCAGTATGGCGGAAAGGCGGAAGTGGCGTGCCGCGGCGCCGCCCGGAGCCTCCGAGAGGTCTGCCGCTGTGGGGGGCAGGGGCGGTGGTGTCCGAGGGCTTCTGCCCGCGCCGCTGGGACCCTCGCCAACCCCGCCAGTGTCTATGCAACAAGAGGCGCGAGGCCTAGATACCTGCCAAAGCCCCGCGGCGGCCGCTTGTGCCCATGAAGTGGCCCGCGGTCACCCTGCCGCCAGCGCAGCCGTGGCCGCCTTCCGGAGTTGTTGACGCTCGCTGCCAAGGCGACCAGGGGCCCAGCCTGCTGGACTGCTGTCACAATCTCTGCAGCGTCGCGAGGCCTTTAGGGAAGGGCAAGCTCCCAGAGGCACCTGCGTGCCAGCAGGCCCGACCTGTGAGCACCCTCCAGACCCAACCCCCCCCAAGACCATGCATCCCACCGGGTCCACACTCAACGGGCCAGCTTCCCGCCGGGGCAGCAACCCAGAACACGCTTCCCACTGGGACCCACAGCCCTAGGGCATGCTTCCTCTTGGGGTTTGCACCCTCTTGGGGCTTACATCTCACCAGGACCCGCACCTTCCCGAGCACTGCACCTGCACTTGCACACCTTTACTCGGGCTTTGCTCTCTGGCAGGACCCATTCATCCCAGGGCAACTTCCCAAAGTGCTGCCCCG
>NW_006946867.1:4121-5338 GCF_000164805.1 Carlito syrichta | reverse complement strand
ACTCAGCGAGACCTCATCTCTACAATAAGTCAAAAAAAAAAAAAAAATAGCCGTGTGTGGTAGCTCCTGCTTGTAGTTTCAACTACTTGAAAGGCTGATGTGGAAGGATTGCCTGAGCACAGCAGGCTGATGCTGGAGCGGCCATAAGCATGCCACTGCAATCCAGCCTGGGCAACAGAGAAAGACTGCAACTCAGAAAAAAAAAATCACTATCAAATAGATTTCTAGTTCTATTACGAGTTACTGTCTGTATTCCACATCTTTTTATGCTTATTGATTTTTCTCTGGCTGGTAATATAAGCCTACAATTGCTATGATGAATGCGCTGTCTCCAGTTCAATATAGTATTCAATTTGTAATGGTTATTAGTTACTGTACTTTTTTTTGAGTTGGTGTCTCACTTCTTCACCCAGAATGGAGTGCAGTGGCATACTGCTTATGGCCACCACAGACTTGACCTGCTGGGGGGCTCAGACAATCCTGCCTCAGCCTTCTAAGTAACTGGAACTACAGGCATACACGATCATGCCCAGCTAATTTTTTTTAAAATTTATTGTAGAGATGAGGCCTCACCAAGTTGCCCAGGCTGGTCTCATACCCCTGGGCTCAGGCAATACTCTCACCTCACCCTCCCAAAGTGCTTGAATTAATAGATGTGAGTCACAATGCCTGACTGATTACTGTACTTCTTGAACCCTGAGATGATAGCATCATATTAGAAACAAAAACAAATACAAGGTTGGAAATTACACAATATAGATACTTGAAATTAACATATGACCTTACAAAATAGAGGGGAATTTTGTCACACATAGTTTGATATTGGATCACTTTAATTAGCCAAAGGATTTTATCTACAGCAGAATTATCATTTATTGTACACTACAATACTCTGGCGTTAACACTAAATCTGTAATTAACTCCTCCAAAAGACTTATAGCTCCATAGTATTTACCTAAAATGATTTAAGTGGAAATTTTATGTTTAGTTGCCTAAATTTGAAAACCCATTGTTCCTATTCCTAAACCAGAAAGGAAATGGGTAAGACTAGCTTTGCAAAGCAACATTGCTAAATACTATATTCTTAATCCACTATCAGTTATCTTACAAATTCCTAGGCTTGGGGATAGCAAACAAATGATAGCTGATTCAACCACTTAGTTGTAGTGTCATCAACACAGCCCTATAGAGTAAGCCTCTATTCTGAATATCTCCCC
>NW_006946867.1:0-3007 GCF_000164805.1 Carlito syrichta | reverse complement strand
CAAAGAATGGGCAAGATGTTCTAACTATGTTCATACTGTACTTTATTCCACAAAGTATGTGAAACATCTTTTTTGAATATCAAATTTGATAGCTGACATTTTTATAAACCTGGATAGTAAAGAAATATATGGTCCTTTACATTTAAAAACAAAAACTTGGAAAAGATTATTGTTAAATATCTCCTTAATTAATATATTCTTGTAAAGGCTATTTTAATATTGTTTAAGGTGCCAGAAGTTCATAGTTAAGGAACTTCACCTAGCTGCTATAAAAATAATTATCATTTTTAAGTTGACTTTTATAGCACCGTTCTCCAAGTATGCCAAAATTATCTTTTCACTCACAAAATTCCTTAGCCTCTTTCACACTTTCTAGCTAACTTTCTAAACATGAAATATTTGGTGGCACTGAGAAGAAAAAGCTTGAGAGTTTATGCTCTTTATTTTTAAATAAATTTATGTCAAAACATGACTCTGTTTCCTCAGGTTCTGAGCCTGTGGTGATATTTGGGATCGTTGTTATGTACTATTAATTTGCATTGGGGGTGAGAATGGATGGGGTCTAGTTGAGGGTAAGAAAGGTAAGGGGGAAATAACAAAATGAGTGTGAGTCCCATGCCCAAGAGTCAAATCTAGGTTTTATCATTTCCATGGAAAACAGACATATACTATTCCAAATTATATAATCTCCAAGATTTGTTTTGCAATATAAATATACTCCTTGAAAAGATACTATTCTGCCTAGTTTCCAATTTGCATAATTCATCTCTGGCCCCTAAATATTTATAGTTAATATGTAATAAAGGCCTATCGAATAAATGGGTAATTTGAAAAAGGTCATCATAAATATTTGTTATTGAATAGACACAATCCCACCTTTAACTACACTAACTTGCTTCCCATGATCAAAGTAAATCCTGAGATTCTAATTCCTTGGAAAGCAGTTAAGTAATTATTAAGATATTTTAAAAATAAACATACATCTCCACATACCACAGAGGGGTTAACTAGGACATGATCTGAATGGAAATAAATCCTATCATTGCAAGAATGGTCAATTTTGAGCACTGCCTAGGTTTTGAGCCCAAGTAATGATTTGAAATAAAAACACTTTATTAAACATTGAAATAAATATGAGCTGTACATACATTTAAGAAACTTTTGTGCACTTGATAAATGTCAGCTGATCCTGTGCTTTGGATTTTGATAGCATATACATCAATGCCTGTCAAAACTGAAAGCATTATAGATCAGGTCCTCGAATAACTTTTTTTGTTGTTTTCACTTTGTTATCATGTTGATGAGAAGAAAAAAAATCAACTCCAACCTGGGGTCACAGTCTGTGTAGAGGTTGCACATTCTCCCAATGTCTGGATGGGTTTACTGCGGGTATGCTGGTTTCTTCCATGTACCAAAAATGAGCACATGAGGTTAAATGGTGTATCTAACTTTTCCCAGAATGAGTGAGTGAGGATGTACATGTGCTCTGTGGAGGAATGACATCCTGTCCAGGGTCGGGTCCCTCCTTGCACACTGAACAGCTGGAATAGGCTCTGGCCACCAACAACCCTGAACTAGAATAATTGGATAAATAGTTCTATTACTTGATTGTAGTAATGTTTCTTAAATGTATGTACAGCTCATATTTATTTCAATGTTTAATAAAGTGGTTGGTCTTTATTTAGAAGTCAAGTGATATTTTGTGGCCAAAAATATGCTGTGGGAAACTAATGCTTCTTTATATCAATTAACATGTGATAAAATTGGTTTTGCTTTAATACATTGTTTTGCTTAAAGGCACAGTTTCCAAGAAGCTATCAATAATGTTAAGTGAGGTCTTGTAATTTCCAGGACCATCTTCAGTCATCACATTAGGGATCAAAAAATTTCCCCTGAATTCCTGGACATGACAGCTAAGATGCTATTAAAAGCAACAGATCTTTAAAACCTGAGTAAGTTAAATTGGCACTGGAAGCTGGGCTCGGTGGCTCAGCTTGTAATCCCACACCTTTGGGAGGCTGAGGTGAGTGAATTGCCTGAGCCCACGGGTTCGAGACCCGCCTGGGCAGCGAGACCTCATCTCTACAATAAATAAAAAAATCAGCCAGGCGTGGTAGCGCACACCTGTAGTTCTGGCTACTTGGAAGGCTGAGGCGGAAGGATCGCCGGAGCCCAGCAGGTCGAGGCTGTGGTTGCTGGGAGCAGCCACTACACTCCTGTCTGGATGACAGAGTGAGACTCCAACTGAAAAAAAAATTAGCCACTGGACGGTATTTCTACCAATTTTGAAAAGTTTTGCTGATGGGTTGATTGTCATAAATAGCGGAAACTATGGGACAAATTCAAAGGTATGTCCGTAGATTCCTGGCTGTGTTTACATGAATAGCTCAGGCCTCCTCCCTCCATTTAGATGCTTTCTAAATTTCACATCAGAAACATTTTCCACTTATTTATCCTACTGCACACAGGGGTCTGAGGGAGATATTTGAAAGGTTGCATTTCCTTATACCTCCAAAATGGCACACATTGCACTTGTTTTTAATTCCAACACTTCCTGGAAGTCAAATATTTTTTGCAAAACTTGCATGTTTGCCCGAACTGTCCCATGTCCCTCCACATCCCCTGAAGAAATCATCTATTTCTACTGTGCTTCTTATGGTGAGAATACATGAGAGAAAAGGAACAAAATGTCATTATGATAATAAGTCAGAGAATGAGATACACAGCACAGAAATAACCCTCAAGACATTACAATTATCCTGAAGGTTAGCCCTGAACAATCATGCAAACAAACCACTATTACCATTGAATATACTAAATAAATATTGAGCACATATCAAAGAGAAGGTCTGTGACATAGATGGTGGGAATGGGGACACCACAATTTGGCAATATGGTTAGTGACATAGATGATACAGAAGGGGAAATATTAATTGGCAGGGAAGAGGTTTTGCAATGCAAGCAAATTGTTCAGCATTTAGTTTAGAAAATACATTTCTACATGAAA
>NW_006946866.1:4888-5948 GCF_000164805.1 Carlito syrichta | reverse complement strand
GTCGCCAGCTGGCACTGCGCTGCCGCGGGTCCTGCTCCTGACGACGCCCCCTCACCACCCAGCACCCCTCCAGCAACGCGCCCATATCCCCAGGGCACCGCCAGCCCCTCGGTTGGCAACCAAATCTCCCGCCCAGCATCCAATGGTGACCCTGCCCACCTCCTCACAACCTCACCCAGACACCCCCCCCAGTCCAGAACTCCACCGGGCGCCCCCGCCCGGCCCGGAACTCCAACACCGTGCCCAGCCCACTCTGAAGCCCCTCGACGCCTCTGCTCAGCACCCCGTGGCACCCACCCCCCAGCCCAAACCTAGGCCTCCTAACCTCAGAGCGTGGAACTTTCTGGAAATGAGGGCTGGGGGTTACACAGGGCCCCTCCCGAAGCCGCGACACCTTTCTCCAGACTGAGGGACTCACCTACGGGGCCGCATGAGCGAGGAGGAGCTGTCCGCAGCGGCGGCCTGAGGCAGGGAGGGGCCGGGCGGTGAGCTGCAGCTGAGGCTGAGAGCAGGTGAAGCCAGTCCTGGCTCCTCAGGGTACCGGTTCCGCTCGCCTCCGCCTCTGGCGCTCCGCCCCCCACGCTGCCGCACGTCCCTGGTCTCTGCGCAGCCGCGGCCCACGATTCCGCCGCAAGGGGACGCAGGCGCGCAGTATGGTGGAAAGGCGGAAGTGGCGTGCCGCGGCGCCGCCCGGAGCCTCCGAGAGGTCTGCTGCTGTGGGGGGCAGGGGCGGTGGTGTCCGAGGGCTTCTGCCCGCGCCGCTGGGACCCTCGCCAACCCCGCCAGTGTCTATGCAACAAGAGGCACGAGGCCGAGATATCTGCCAAAGCCCCGCGGCGACCGCTTGTCCCCATGAGGTGGCCTGCGGTCACCCTGCCACCAGCACGGCCGTGGCCGCCTTCCGGAGTTGTTGACGCTCGCTGCCAAGGCGACCAGGGGCCCAGCCTGCTGGACTGCTGTCACAATCTCTGCAGCATCGCAAGGCCTTCAGGGAAGGGCAAGTTCCCAGAGGCGCCTGTGTGCCAGCAGGCCCGACCTGTGAGCACCCTCCAGACCCAAC
>NW_006946866.1:0-3655 GCF_000164805.1 Carlito syrichta | reverse complement strand
GAGGGGATTGCCTGAGCCCACCGGTTGGAGAACAGCCCAGGCAACTCAGCGAGACCTCATCTCTACAATAAGTCAAAAAAAAAAAAAAATTAACCGGGTGTGGTAGCTCCTGCTTGTAGTTTCAACTACTTGAAAGGCTGATGCGGAAGGATTGCCTGAGCACAGCAGGCTGATGCTGGAGCGGCCATAAGCATGCCACTGCAATCCAGCCTGGGCAACAGAGAAAGACTCCAACTCAGAAAAAAAAAATCACTATCAAATAGATTTCTAGTGTTACGAGTTACTGTCTGTATTCCACATCTTTTTATGCTTATTGATTTTTCTCTGGCTGGTAATATAAGCCTACAATTGCTATGATGAATGCGCTGTCTCCAGTTCAATATAGTAATCAATTTGTAATGGTTATTAGTTACTGTACTTTTTTTTGAGTTGGTGTCTCACTTCTTCACCCAGAATGGAGTGCAGTGGCATACTGCTTATGGCCACCACAGACTTGACCTGCTGGGGGGCTCAGACAATCCTGCCTCAGCCTTCTAAGTAACTGGAACTACAGGCATACACGATCATGCCCAGCTAATTTTTTAAAAAATTTATTGTAGAGATGAGGCCTCACCAAGCTGCCCAGGCTGGTCTCATACTCCTGGGCTCAGGCAATACTCTCACCTCTCCCTCCCAAAGTGCTTGAATTAATAGATGTGAGTCACAATGCCTGGCTGATTGCTGTACTTCTTGAATCCTGAGATGATAGCATCATATTAGAAACAAAAACAAATACAAGGTTGGAAATTACACAATATAGATACTTGAAATTAACATATGAGCTTACAAAATAGAGGGGAATTTTGTCACACATAGTTTGATATTGGATCACTTTAATTAGCCAAAGGATTTTATCTACAGCAGAATTATCATTTATTGTACACTACAATACTCTGGCGTTAACACTAAATCTGTAATTAACTCCTCCAAAAGACTTATAGCTCCATAGTATTTACCTAAAATGATTTAAGTGGAAATTTTATGTTTAGTTGCCTAAATTTGGAAAGCCATTGTTCCTATTCCTAAACCAGAAAGGAAATGGTAAGACTAGCTTTGCAAAGCAACATTGTTACATACTATATTCTTAATCCACTATCAGTTATTTTACAAATTCCTAGGCTTGGGGATAGCAAACAAATGATAGCTGATTCAACCACTTAGTTGTAGTGTCATCAACACAGCTCTATAGAGTAAGCCTCTATTCTGAATATCTCCCCCACCAAACTAGCCAGTATCAGTAGCACCAATTCTGACTTTTTATATAAAAGATAACATTTATTAAAACTATTCAGATAGAGCAGTGGGAAGTAATTATGCCACAAGCGTTAGGAGCCCTTTTCTTTCTCCCAGCATCTTCTCTTATACCTGTTTTCCCAGTGGGATCCTGACTGTTGTGTAGCCATCTCTACCTCCCTGTATTCAAGTAGGAGTGAAGATAGATGTTCATTGCAAATATAAAATAGCATGTATACATTAGGCCTTCTGTTTCCATGGGTTCCACATCTGCAGATTCAACCAACTGCAGATCAAAAATATTTGAAAACAAACCACATAAAAAATAGCAAAATGTCAAAACAAAAAATTTTAAGAACATACACCATGTAATAGCACAATAACAATGTAGCATTTACATTGTATTAGGCATTATAAGTAATCTAGAAATTATTTCAAGTATACAGGAAAAATTCAGAGGTTATGTGCAATTACTAATCTGTTCATAATACAATGTTCTTGAATATATGCAGGTTTTTTTTTTTTGACTGAGGGTGTTCTAGAATCAATCCCCCATGGTTACAGAGGGATGAACACACACACACACACACACACACACACACACACACACACACACCCTTCTCTCATGAGAGCTGTAAGGATCTTATAAGTAAGTAAACTCACAGGTTGTGAATTGTAAGTGCTATAAAATTTTAGATTATTTTATAGAGAAGCAAGCAAATTCCTAGAGCATTAGGTCAATAGAATATAATTGATGGCAATAAAAAATAGTATGTCCACATTTCCTCTTATTTATTTCTCAAATTCAATGCTCTAGAAAATTTCTATTCTCATTTTGTTCTGAATATTTAATCTGGAAAATTATATGCATCTGGTGCAAAAAGCGGTCACATGAGGAATAAGAGGAAATTTTCTGGTCTTCTCTGCTTGGAGAAAACATTACAAGGGTGACAAAGAATGGGCAAGATGTTCTAACTATGTTCATACTGTACTTTATTCCACAAAGTATGTGAAGCATCTTTTTAGAATATCAAAATTTGATAGCTGACATTTTTTATAAACCTGGATAGTAAAGAAATATATGGTCCTTTTATATTTAAAAACAAAAACTTGGAAAAGATTATTGTTAAATATCTCCTTAATTAATATATTCTTGTAAAGGCTATTTTAATATTGTTTAAAGTGCCAGAAGTTCATAGTTAAGGAACTTCACCTAGCTGCTATAAAAATAATTATCATTTTTAAGTTGACTTTTATAGCACAGTTCTCCAATATGCCACAATTATCTTTTCACTCACAAAATTCCTTAGCCTCTTTCACACTTTCTATCTAACTTTCTAAACATGAAATATTTGGTGGCACTGAGAAGAAGAAACTTGAGAGTTTATGCTCTTTATTTTTAAATAAATTTATATCAAAACATGACTCTGTTTCCTCAGGTTCTGAGCCTGTGGTGATATTTGGGATCGTTGTTATGCACTATTAATTTGCATTGGGGGTGAGAATGGATGGGGTCTAGTTGAGGGTAAGAAAGGTAAGGGGGAAATAACAAAATGAGTGTGAGTCCCATGCCCAAGAGTCAAATCTAGGCTTTATCATTTCCATGGAAAACAGACATATACTATTCCAAATTATATAAACTCCAAGATTTGTTTTGCAATATAAATATACTCCTTGAAAAGATACTATTCTGCCTAGTTTCCAATTTGCATAATTCATCTCTGGCCCCTAAATATTTATAGTTAATATGTAATAAAGGCCTATAGAATAAATGGGTAATTTGAAAAAGGTCATCATAAATATTTGTTGTCGAATAGACACAATCCCACCTTTAACTACACTAACTTGCTTCCCATGATCAAAGTAAATCCTGAGATTCTAATTCCTTGGAAAGCAGTTAAGTAATTATTAAGATATTTTAAAAATAAACATACATCTCCACATACCACAGAGGGGTTAACTAGGACATGATCTGAATGGAAATAAATCCTATCATTGCAAGAATGGTCAATTTTGAGCACTGCCTAGGTTTTGAGCCCAAGTAATGATTTGAAATAAAAACACTTTATTAAACATTGAAATAAATATGAGCTGTGCATACATTTAAGAAACTTTTGTGCACTTGATAAATGTCAGCTGAGCCTGTGCTTTGGATTTTGATAGCATATACATCAATGCCTGTCAAAACTGAAAGCATTATAGATCAGGTCCTCGAATAACTTTTTTTGTTGTTTTCACTTTGTTATCATGTTGATGAGAAGAAAAAAAATCAACTCCAACCTGGGGTCACAGTCTGTGTAGAGGTTGCACATTCTCCCAATGTCTGGATGGGTTTACTGCGGATATGCTGGTTTCTTCCCATGTACCAAAAATGAGCACATGA
>NW_006946865.1:0-807 GCF_000164805.1 Carlito syrichta | reverse complement strand
AAGTTTTTAGTTTTCTTTTTAGTATAATTTGATAGATTTTGTTACAGTGCTTTGTTGGCTTTATAGAAACAATAAAAAACATCAATAAGCAACTCTTTTTTCTTGAGTCTGGAACAATTTAAGTAATTTCTATGTCAACTATTCTTTGATGGTTTGACCTGTATAGGCTGCTTGGGTCTGTGTCCTTTCAGGAGAAGCTCCTTCATGATCAGCTCATGGCCTATTTTATATCGCTTCTTAATATAAATTTTTTTCTAGAATAATTAACCATATCATCAAAGTTTTAAAATGTATTTACAGTTTTACAAAGCATTCTTTAATACTTTAAAATTTTCCCACTGCATCTGTAGTTATCTGGACTTTTTTTTTTTTTTTTTTAACCTAACTTTGGGTATTTTGTATTTTCCTACTCCTTTCCCTCTTTGATGAAAGTAGATTATAACTTGTCTTACCTTACTTTTTAAAATCTCTTGAATTAATTAATCAATTCTACTGGTTTTGGGTTTTCTAGTTTAAATTCAATTTCATGTTTTATATTTATTCTGTCCTTCTGCTTTGAGCTTGATTCCCCCCCAAATTCTTGAGTTTTGAGATTTATTTTATTTCACTCTTTTTTGTTGACTAATGAGACAATTTCAAACTATAAATCATTTCCCCTAGGACAACTTTAGCTTCAACACACACATTTTAGTGTGCAGTAGTCTCATTATTGTTGTTTTGGCATAATAAGTATTTGAGAGAGAGCAGTATATTTCCCAGGTGGTTGGGAAGTTACGGTTCATTTGTTTCTACTTATTTATTTTTAGC
>NW_006946864.1:0-752 GCF_000164805.1 Carlito syrichta | reverse complement strand
TCAGGATTTACTTTGATCATGGGAAGCAACTTAGTGTAGTTAAAGGTGGGATTGTGTCTATTCAACAACAAATATTTATATGACCTTTTTCAAATTACCCATTTATTCGATAGGCCTTTATTACATATTAACTATAAATATTTAGGGGCCAGAGATGAATTATGCAAATTGGAAACTAGGCAGAATAGTATCTTTTCAAGGAGTATATTTATATTGCAAAACAAATCTTGGAGTTTATATAATTTGGAATAGTATATGTCTGTTTTCCATGGAAATGATAAAGCCTAGATTTGACTCTTGGGCATGGGACTCACTCATTTTGTTATTTCCCCCTTACCTTTCTTACCCTCAACTAGACCCCATCCATTCTCACCCCCAATGCAAATTAATAGTGCATAACAATGATCCCAAATATCACCACAGGCTCAGAATCTGAGGAAACAGAGTCAAGTTTTGACATAAATTTATTTAAAAATAAAGAGCATAAACTCTCAAGTTTTTTCTTCTCAGTGCCACTAAATATTTCATGTTTAGAAAGTTAGATAGAAAGTGTGAAAGAGGCTAAGGAATTTTGTGAGTGAAAAGATAATTGTGGCATATTGGAGAACTGTGCTATAAAAGTCAACTTAAAAATGATAATTATTTTTATAGCAGCTAGGTGAAGTTCCTTAACTATGAACTTCTGGCACTTTAAACAATATTAAAATTGCCTTTACAAGAATATATTAATTAAGGAGATATTTAACAATAAT
>NW_006946863.1:2231-2974 GCF_000164805.1 Carlito syrichta | reverse complement strand
CATTTACCTCTGCATCTCACAGGCAGCCACCCTGCCAGGCCCTTTCCTCTCCATCTCCTGTTTGCTCTTTGAACTCTGCTCTGTTACCGTTGCAGCTGTCCTGGTAGTCTCTCCCACAGCCACAGGAGAGTCCAGCCCCACTGTCCTCGCTCAAGGAACTTATATTAAGCTGCTAAATATGTGGCACTTTGTCTGAAATCACACACTGTGTGCTAAACACATGGCACTTTGCTTGAAATCACACACTTTCTTGGCTTGTTTGCCTTTCCTTCCTTGCATCCTCAACTCCAGTGCTTCTTTTTCTGGGTAGCATTGCTTTAATAAATCACTTGTATGGCTCAGCCTGTAATTCCGTGCTTTGGGAGGCTGAGGTGAGTGGATTGCCTGAGCTGGCAGTTCGAGACCCACCTGGGAAACTTGGCGAGACCTCATCTCTACAATAAATCAAAAATTAGCCGGGTGTGGTATTGTATACCTGTAATTCTGGCTACTTGGAAGGCTGAGGCATGAGGATCGCTGGAGCCCAGCAGGTCGAGGCTGCAGTGGCCAGGAGCAACCATTGCACTCCAGTCTGGGCCACAGAGTGAGACTCCAACTCAATATAAATAAATAAATAATAAATAATAAATAAATAAATAAATAAATAAATAAATAAATCACTTGCAGACAGATTTTCCTTTAGGGTCTGCTTGAGCAACCCACTAAGTCAACCCTGAATCCTCACCTTGTACATGGGAATGAGA
>NW_006946863.1:0-686 GCF_000164805.1 Carlito syrichta | reverse complement strand
GAAAGAAATATTTCATTAAGTCCCCATGTACAGGAAACAATGCTAGCCTTAAGACATCTAATGGAATTTAGTATTTTATTTTCAATTTTAAAAAGCAAAGCCTGCAGTTTACATTTCCCCATATGGATTTGTATGTTTAAACTTCTTTATGCCACTATTGACAGTGGTGCAAAATCTGAAAATAATCTTTTCAAAAAAGAACTTTGGGAAAAACAATAGGGCCTGGGTAGACTATAGTAAAACACAAACTAATTCTTCTCTAGTTTGACTTCAGAGTTTTGTTGGTTTAGATGATGAGATAGTTCTACAAATGCCTTAAGGTGCAGGCAGGTGTGGAATCCACTTCATAGAATTAGGGAGTGTATATTGGACCATGGTGACAATCCTCCCCACTCTTCATTTGTTGATTCTATTTTGGGTCTCTCCTTTTTCCTTTCCTTCTTGATTCCCTTTGGAAGAATAGATTATTTCTTTGTTAGACGTATTCTTGTCCTAGCCAATGTGACAGCCTCTGGTGACTGTTTAGATGTTTATTTTGGAACTGTTCTTCTTCTTTTATCCAAACTTTATGGGAAGGGTCTAAGGCTTGGGTTCTCATTCCAGGGTTGTCAATAACAAGTCATATGTCTTTATTTATTTATTTATTTATTTTTTGAGTTGGAGTCTCACTCTGTTGCCCAGACTGG
>NW_006946862.1:0-734 GCF_000164805.1 Carlito syrichta | reverse complement strand
CTGAAGTAGAACTTTTGACGGTCAAATCAGAGTCTACTAGTAATCCTGGTCACTTAAGGTCCGACACTGAACATTCTACAAAATTAAGTTGGGACTTTATTGCATACAACTGATTTAAATAATCGTGAAATGGCCACTAAGGAAGGAGATAAGGTTACAGATAAGTTTCAAGGCCGGGCTCGGTGGCTCAGCCTGTTATCTCATGCTTTGGGAGGCTGAGGTGAGTGAATTGGCTGAGCCCCTCGGTTCAAGACCCACCTAGGCAACTTGGCGAGACCTCATCTCTACAATATGGAAAAAAATGGGCAAACCAGTGGGGGAAAAAAAAGAATAATTCCTCAGAATGAAGGAAAACAAAGTGAGGTCCACACCTCATATCTTTTAGTGGTATGCATCCTAATCACCTGGGAACTTTGTAAAATACAGATTGCCAGCCCCAATGTCTGATTCATAGGTGTGGAATAGAGCTCAAGATTTTTACATTTCTAATCAACTCTCAGGTGGTCCAGGGACCACAGTTGGAGAACCATTCCATTGTACAATATGCTCCAGATCAATGAATGGGGCAAGTGAGAAAAAAAATCAGATTCTACATCTCCTTCAGTACTTGATACATGCGATATGTGCATATCAGGCATATGTTATATTATCACATTAGAGGATGTATTTTTTTCAAGTACTTATGACATTACAACAGATCTTAAGGATATACTTGGCATGAAGTCCACGTCCCT
>NW_006946861.1:0-3196 GCF_000164805.1 Carlito syrichta | reverse complement strand
CTGCATAAAGCCAAGCAATTCTATTGAATCCCTCACTCAAATAAGGTTACCTGGCTCCACAACTGAAGCTCTGAAACTATCCTTCTTTCCTCCCAAGAGAATTTATACAGGCCTTCTCATCTAATCCCTTAACTCTATGAGCTGAATGAACATTATCAACACAAATTTGTAGATGGAATAGAGGCTCTAAAGGTAATTTGTCTAAAGCCACATAGATTTAGGTGATTCAAGTCAAGTTATTCAAGACAAGACTTGAACCCAGGTTTGTTTCACATCCCCAAGCTGTTAATAACTGTACCATGACAAAGAAAGATGTGAGCAATAAAAAGACACAGATCCTGATCTATGTGATCTATGTATTTTTAAATAGTCAATTGCTTTTGAAAATTTTTAGGCTATATTCAGGTTCTTCTTTAAAATGCTTTAAGTACGAGAAAGAAGAAAACATGATTATGACAGTGAGAAACTGACAAAAATAGTCTCTTGATGGTCAAAAATAATGGGACACAAACCCCACAAGTTTTTAAGAACTGTATAATCTTTTTCTGTGAGGCTACATCATTTGTCTTTGGCCACAAAATATAAGGACACAGTCAGACACAAACATGTGTGAGGCTCTTATCTCACAATAACACCCACCTCAGGAAAGAATGAGAATCTGCTTTATTTTCATGCTCTTCTTCCTAAGACATCAGAAACAAAAGCAACACTTTAAGAACCCACCTATTTAGGCTACTCTCTTAAATATGGCAGCATTCAGAAAACAAGCTCAAAAATGTACGTTGAGTTTTAGATGTTATTTATGAGGTTTCTACCAAGAAACAGGTACATGAATGTACTTTTTTTTTGAGTTAGAGTCTCACTCTGTCACCCAGGCTGGAGTGCAGTGGCATGCTCACGGCTGTAGCAGCCTCAACCTGTTGGGCTCAGGTGATCCTGACACAGGCTTCCAAGTAGCAGTAAATACAGGCATGCACCACCACACCCTGCTAATTTTTTTATTTTACTGTAGATATGAGGTCTCACCAAGTTGCTAGCTAATCTCCAAAACCCTGGGTTCAGACAATCCCCTTACCTCTGCCTCCTAAAGTGCTGGGAGTACAGATGTTCACCACCGTGTCTGGCTGTAATATCCCTTGCCTCACAGACAGAATGGATATCCATTTCTTATATCTATAAACTAAAACAGAAAAAGGGTCAGAAAAGAGATTTTTCCATACCACCAAACAAAAACATCAGGATTTTCAAATGCTGTTTATGAAGACCAATTAGATAGTGTAACTCCTCTGCAGTTACATACTTCCATGTTTCCACCCAGAGTAAAATTGGGCAATATAATCCTGCTTCTCATCCTAATTCCAACACATCTCAGAGGTCTCAGCAAAACAGATTACTGCATCTCTAAAAAGCATCCATTTTAAAATTACTAGTCCAACGTAGACAATCAAGCTTACATTCTTAACAATGGAAATTTACCTACTTTACCTTTAGAGACATGCAGGAATCCCAGGAGCAGCATAGCTACCCAAGAACACCGGCCGACAGCAAAGTGGGACACTCTGAGGAGGCAAGTCCTTGGACAATCCACACAGAAAGACACAAAACTGAAAATGAAAGATGGGCACACAACACCAACAAGGAGCTGCCACCGTCCCTGAAATCCGCCACCTCTGTGTGGGGCCTTTATCTTCATCTTCCACAGACACCGCGCTCTGGGTGGTGGCTAGAGTCTCTAGAGTCAGCTACAGTCTCACAAGCACAGACAGGAGAGGAGGACAAGGAAGTGGAACTGGGGGTCTAGGGCTGGCACCCCCATGCCCCTCATGTGTTCTGAGGCAGAGGCCACCACCCCCAGTAGTGGCATCTGGAAGAGAAACGGGGAAAGGGGGGCTGAGGGTTA
Organism: Carlito syrichta; assembly: GCF_000164805.1. Taxonomy (NCBI): domain Eukaryota; kingdom Metazoa; phylum Chordata; class Mammalia; order Primates; family Tarsiidae; genus Carlito; species Carlito syrichta. Next base: position 1,296 of record NW_006946861.1, on the reverse strand, counting down.
GATTCGCCCAGATCTACAGAGCCCTACCCACCCCGCTGACGGCCCATCATAAACCCTGAGATTCCCTCCAGATCCCCAGGGGCCCCATTGCCTCTCCGTCATCCCCAAAACCCATGGCTAACCTAGCCCGCCCACCATTCAGTGGTGCCTCTAACTGCCTCCTGACACCCCCATGAGCTTCCCTGGAGGCTCTTGACTTCCATGCCCAGACACCCCCACCGGGGGCCCCCGCCCAGCCCCACCCCCAGAACTCTGACACCATGCCCAGCTCCGTCTGGAGACCCTCCACAGCAGCGCGAGGTGGGAGGTGGCCAGGCAGTGAGCAGCAATGGATGGCAGCATGGAGCAAGCTAAGAGCCAGATGAGGCTTGCCTAGGTCCACAGGCGGCTCCACGTGGCAAGCTGTTCCATTCCTGCCAATGCCCCTCGACCCGTACCACCGAGTGCTCTCCTCAGATTCCCAGGAGCCCTACCAGACCCCGTTGGGACCCAAATCTCCCACCCAGCATCCAATGGTGCCCTGCCTGCCTCCTGACCCCATCACCCAGACCCTCCCAGCCTCTAGGCCTCCTAGTAAAAACCCCACCAGGTGACCTTGCCCAACCCCACTCCCCAAACTCAAACACCACCCCCAACCTGGAACCCCTCAAGCCTCCACCCAGCATCCCGAACACCCCCACCCAGCTCAACCCCTGCCCTGACCCAGCAACTCTGGTGGGGGCAGGGGCACCCTGGAGACACCTCCTCCCCTCAGAACCTGGAAGTTTCTGCAAATGATGGCTAGGGGTAACACGGGGACCCTCCCCCAAAATATGACACCTTTCTCCAGGCTGAGGGACTCACTCGAGGGGCAAGGAGGTGCTGTCAGTGACTGTGAGGTAGCCAGGCAGTGAGCGCCAGCAGATGGCAGCAGGAGAGCGAGCTAACAGCAGGAGAGGCCAACCGAGTCTCCAGCTGGTTCCCTGTGACTGCCTGTTCCACTCCTGCCCACAAACCCCTTGGGCGCTCCTCAGTACCCTTCCTATAACCCCAGAAGCCCCGCCCACCGGCACACAACTCTCCCACCAAATAGCCAATGGTGCCCTTGTCCACCTCCCCACCCCCTCACCCAGACCCCAGGCTTGTTGGTCCCCCAGTCCAGACCCCACCCCCAGGTCCCAGGCCCAGCCCCACCACTGGTACTCCAACACCGCACTCAGCCCACCCTGGAGCCTCTCAACATTTTCGCCCAGCACGCCCTGGGGATCCCCACCCAGCCCCAACCCCAGACCCCCGAATCCACACCCCCAACCCTGG
>NW_006946860.1:0-385 GCF_000164805.1 Carlito syrichta | reverse complement strand
CCCCAGTAGTGGCATCTGGAAGAGAAACGGGGAAAGGGGGGCTGAGGGTTAGATTCGCCCCGATCTACAGAGCCCTACCCACCCCGCTGACGGCCCAACATAAACCCTGAGATTCCCTCCAGATCCCCAGGGGCCCCATTGCCTCTCCATCATCCCCAAAACCCATGGCTAGCCTAGCCCTCCCACCATTCAGTGGTGCCTCTAACTGCCTCCTGACACCTCCATGAGCTTCCCTGGAGGCTCTTGACTTCCATGCCCAGATACCCGCACCAGGGGCCCCCACCCAGCCCCACCCCCAGAACTCTGACACCATGCCCAGCTCCGTCTGGAGACCCTCCGCAGCAGCGCGAGGTGGGAGGTGGCCAGGCAGTGAGCAGCAATGGAT
>NW_006946859.1:0-583 GCF_000164805.1 Carlito syrichta | reverse complement strand
TGGAAGGATCACTGAAGCCCAACACGTCGAGGCTGCAGTGGCTGGGAGCGGCCACTGCACTCCAGTCTGGGCGACAGAGTGAGACTCTAACTCAAAAAAAAAAAAAAATGTGATTAATTCTAAATGTCCATAAAAAACATAAAACTCATGACTTTTAAAATTTCAAATAAATTCAATTTAAACATTAAAACTCTCCCCCCCCCTTTTTTTTTTTTTTTTACCAATAATGTCTATGTTATATTCTACCTATGCCTTTTGTTTCTTCTTTGGTTTCTATGTTTTCAGGCTTGAATTTTTTTTCGATTTCATGTTGTTTCTTTCTTTCTTTCTTTCTTTCTTTTTTTGAGTTGGAGTCTCACTCTTGTTACCCAGACTGGAGTGCAGTGGCCGCTCCCAGCCACTGCAGCCTCGACGTGTTGGGCTTCAGTGATCCTTCCACCTCAGCCTTCCAAGTAGCTGGAACTACAGGCACGCCCTACCAGGCCCGGCTACATTTTTGATTTATTGTAGAGATGAGGTCTCACCAAGTTGCCCAGGCGGGTATCGAACCCACAGCCTCAGGCAATTCACTCACCTCAGCCTG
>NW_006946858.1:0-740 GCF_000164805.1 Carlito syrichta | reverse complement strand
GGCAGATTAGACATGGTAGCAGAAAACATTAGTGAATTTACAGATAAAGCAGTTAAAATTATCCAAAATGAAAAGAGAAAAAACAATGAATAGAGTACAAGAAAGATGTAAGACATAATGTGAAGCAACCTAAAATATGCTTAATTGGAGTTCCCAAAGAATTGAGTAAAGAAAGTATGAGAGCCGGGTCGGTGGCTCAGCCTGTAATCCCTCACCTTTGGGAGGCTGAGGTGAGTGGATTGCCTGAGCCTGTGGGTTTGAGACCCGCCTGGGCAGTGAGACCTCATCTCTACAATAAATCAAAAAAATTATCTGGGCGTGGTAGTGCGTGCCTGTATTTCCAGCTACTTGGAAGGCTGAGGTGGAAGGATCACCGGAGCCCAGCAGGTCGAGGCTGCGGTGGCCGGGAGCGGCCACTGCACTCCAGTCTGGGCAACAGAGTGAGACTCCAACTCAAAAAAAAAAAAAAAAAAAGAAAGAAAGAATAAGCATGGTTTCTAATAAATAGTTAAAAAAAAAAAGAAAGTATGAGAGATAAAAAATATTTGAAGAAATCTGGCCAAAAATTTTCCAAATTTCATATAGACTATAAACCCATAGATCCAAGCTGAATGAATCCCAAGAAAAACAAATAGAAAAATTATACCAAGGAATATCATAATCAAATTGCTCAAAATCAGTGATTTGAATATCTCAAATGCAACCAAACAAAAATACTTAAAAAAAAAAAAAAACACACA
>NW_006946857.1:0-777 GCF_000164805.1 Carlito syrichta | reverse complement strand
TCCATGTGGACAGTGTAGAGTGACAGTGGCTTCCTAAGCAACCACATGTGGGCTACAGGTGATGGGTCAGGCTACTGTGGTGAGGGGCAGGAATGGCTTCATCCACCTGGTTCTCTTCAGCACTGGGGGTGTTTTCTTTGGCACTTCAGCTTTGATTCTTCAGGACCTCATTCCCAGGGCCCAGTTAAACTTGGTCAGCAAATCTTGAACAGTTTTTAGCTGTAGACTCCAGGATGCTCCATGAATACTTCCTGCCAGTCACTAGAAACATTTGAAGTGTTACTTTCCTGGAATATTAGGGACTGGTTGTAGACATCTATTTGTGATTTAGGATTTTATTCAGATTCTTTGGGATTCGTTTTTATTACAAATCTGAACAGATCCCACTTAGAAATCTGAGATGCACAGATAAGTGACTGTTTTGATTTTTATCTATTTATTTTGTATTTGTGTTATTTATATTTTTGAGTTGGGAATCTCACTATGTTGCCCAGGCTGTGGAGTACAGTGGTATGATCAGGGCTACCTTGACCTCCTGGACCTAGGTGATCATTCTGCCTCAGCTTCTCAGTAGCTTGGGGTACAGGTGTCTGCCACCGCACTGAACTAATTTTTTGATTTTTGTGTAGAGGCTAGTCTTACTATGTTACCCAGGCTGGTCTCAAGTGATCCTCCAACCTCAGCCTCCCAGAGTTCTGGGATTAGAGGCATGAGCCACCGCACCTGGGCTTCTTTTTTGATTTTTAACAATTAATTGTTTGCATGTTAAAGGGATGA
>NW_006946856.1:0-7106 GCF_000164805.1 Carlito syrichta | reverse complement strand
TGATCTGGAGAGCCAGAAGGACCCAGCGTCCATGAGGCAGGGCTCAGACAGTGCTGGGTTCAAGTCCCAGATGCATTTATTTTCTGAGGGCTGTGGGTCAGACACTGGCTAGTTTCTGTGGACACAGCAGTAAACAAGACAGGCCCCATTGTCCTTGCCCTTCTTGGGCTGACATTGTAGTGGGAGAGACAGACCTCAAGAATCTTAATTACAGGGAAAATTACAGGCTGGGCACAGAGATCTGAAGGAGAGGTGCTTGGTGCCACAGCAAGGAGAGCTGCCCTTGCGCAGAGGCCTAGGATGTGACATTCAAGAAGATATGTGAAAGACAAGTGGGCTTTTAATTGAAGGTGCGGGGTGGGGGAGAAAAGGGAACACATTTCCTGACAGAAGGATCTGTGTATGCAAGGATCTTGTGACTGCAGAGAGCACTATGAATTTGAAGGAATTGAGGTGACTGGAGCAGGTGAAAGTTGCAGGTATAGAGGGGGCAGAGCACATGGTCTTTCCTAAGAGCAAGGAGAAAGGGACTGGGAGGACACAACAAGAAAAGAAGGAAATAGAGTTTGGATTGATGGCTTGCACATCACATGATCTTGGACAAGGTCTGTCTTTACCTTCACACTTGTCTGGATTTCAGTTTATCCATGGAATAAAAATGATTTAGGGATGAAAATGATTTAGCTGGCAAGATAAATCATATGAAAGCAACCACCCTTGAGCTTCTCCAGGGTAGATATCTTGTTTTTTTTCTCTGTCCTTAGTGCCACCAAGGGAAAGCTGGAGACAGAGTGACCCCAGCATGATTTCCTCCAGTTAAATTGAACCAGTTCTATTCTGGCTCCCTCCTCGCTTCCTTTATTCTCCCTGCCACCCCTTAATTTTGTTTCAGTTACTGGAGCAGTCAGCAGTGCCCTTAAAGGAGCCAGCCACATAATACCAGTTGATAATGGAAGCAAAATGACTAACTGTCTTGTTTTTCTGTCTCCAGACAAGGGTTAGGAGGCCTCTTCATTGGAAGAGAGAAGACAGAGGCTTATGAGAAGAAGATGCGACCCTAGGAAGGAGGCAGGGAGTCCAGTCCTGGAGGAGAAGTTGCTTGAAGCTCTGTGAACCGGAGCTGGCATTAGGGCTGTGATTGTAGAGCTGTCACCACAGCCTCTGAGCAGAGGAGGCTTGGGGCTTGGGGCACTGAGACTTCCAGCCTCTGGGCTGGGGGCGATGGGGTGGGAGAGGAAGGCAGGACACACTAAGAAGGTCAGAGGAAAATGAAAGCAATGAATGAGACCATGGGGATCCCATGGTTTTACTCTAACTCAGTGGATCTTATTGGTGGGGTACAGTATTGTCTCCCATCCCTGGACTGGGTTGTCAGAGAGCATATAGGTCACTGAGTTAAACTGATTCTCAGTAAACAATGAATAATTTTTAGATAAGCATGTATTGCCAAATCTGGCAATTCTACTCCAAGGACATTTGGCTATGTCAGAAAACATTTTTTGTTGCCACAGCATGGGGGGGGGGTGCTACTGGCATCTAGAGGGAAGAGGCCATGGATGCTGCTTAATACTACCATGCCCAGGACAGCCTGCACCTCCACCAACAGCAGAGAGACGTAGCTAGCCCAGATTGGTAACAGCCTTAAGGCTAAAATACCTGCTTTGACTTGGCCCTACACCAGTCATGCCCTTCACCTCTCTAGGCTGGTCTGATGAGAATGTCCTTCTCTTGATAAGCTTATCCTTGCTGCTTTTAAATCATTTGGGGTTCATATTTGGGGACCAGCGGGAGAGTGCGAGCAGTAGAATGAGGTCTTGGCCATGCCATCTGGGGCAGGCTTCCCTAGAACATCTCAGTTTCTCACCTGTAAAGTGGCTGTGGCCACAGGAGAGAGACTGGACTGTGGATCACATCTGCAGCTCCTCACACTGACCTGTTTGTGGAGGGTTTACTCTACTGCGTACTGTGCCAAGCTCTTCCCTAGCACCATCTCCTTCACTACCCAAATTCATCCTGTGAGGGAGAATCATCTCCTTTCCTTGACAGATGAGTGCTGGAGTCGCAGCTGTCATGCAGCTGGCTTTAAGGTCGTACATTGAGCCTGTGGAGAAGTCACAACTCCAACCTCTTCTTGCCAGGGACTGAAGGGTGGTCTCGTGACCCTGTCTCACAAGGTAGCTGTAAGAAGCTGTGAGAGTTAGACAAGGCCCTGGAAACATAGCATGGAATTGGGTATGCCTAAGAGGAAGGAAATTAGGCAGGAAAGACCCATTCCTCTCAGCTTATTTAGGTTTGCGAATACCAGGCTGCAGCATTTGGACTCTCCACACAGATTGCAGGGAGCTATAGCAGGTTTATGGGCAAGGGAGGACTTTACTTAGACCTGTACTTCCACAGAAGATTCACTGATAGCAGGAACCAGTATGGACATTTCTGCCAGCTCTTAGAAGAAAATTTCCTCCCTTCCTCCTTTTTTCTCCCTCTCTCTCTCCTTTTTTCTCCCTCTCTCCCTCTCTTCTTTCTGCTCTTCATCTCTTTCCTCTTCCCCTTCCTCCCATTTCTCTCCCTCCTCCCTCCCTCCCTCTTCTCTCCCCTCCCTCTCTCCTTCCCCTTTTTCTTCCTCCCTCTCACTCCTTCCATTTTTCTCACTCCCTTCCTCCTTTTTTCTGTCCCTCACTTTTTTCTCCTCTCTCCATCGCTTTCTCCCTCCCTCACTTTTCTCTCTATCCTTCCCTCCCTTTTACCTCCTCCCTCCCTTTATTCATCCCTTTTTTCTCCCTTACATCTGCATGTATTTATTGGGCATCTACTATGTCCCAGGTCCTGTTCTAGAAGCTGCACATTGAGATGCAAGTAAAGCAAAATCTTTACTCAAATGCTCTCATTGAATGTACAACCTAGTAGGGTGATAATAGCTAAAATAATAAATATATATTGAAGGTGATAAATACTCTGAGGAAAATAAAGGCTGGAGAAGGGTAGGAGAAGCTTGCCTGCCACAGGATGGACTCTCTGGTGGAATAATGTTTGAGCAGAGACATGAAGGAAGGGAGGAGGGAGCTGTGTAGACTTCTGCAGGAAGCATGTGCCTGGGAGAGAAACCAGCATAAGCAAAGGCTTTGAGTCAGAAACAGAGAATAGCTGGTCTGGGGCAGACTGAATGAGAGTAGAGATGAAGTCTTGGAAGGAACAGGAGGCAATGACTTTGGTTTTTACTCTGGGTGAGATAGGAGACGTGGGTAATTTTGAACGTGGAAAGAACATGCAAGTATCAGGGGACATGTGGGGAGAAAGCAGACACCAGGTCATCAGGCAAAACAGGAAACTTGATCTAATTTTTTGCTGAGCTTTTGATTCTTACAGTGGAAGTCACAGTGCTGCTCTCCCTAATCTCCCTGCCATGCAAAGTAGCACCTCCTGAGATTGATTGAATGTGGGAGTGGACCTTTTGGGGATGCTCTGATGCTTGTAGGATTGATTCCAGCTGCTTGCCTGTGTCATGCCTGCAGGCTTAAGAGAGCAGAAATTCTCTTTATGAATAATGCAGCCATATCTACAGGATGTATTTTCATTCTTTCGCAAGTCTCTGGCAACCTGACTTCTGGGAGGTTTAGATTGTGGTGGGCATCTGTATTTAATTTGCGTGCCCATTCTCAATGCAGTGAGGGTGGTAGGAGGGACTCAGCTTTCTTGCTTGGTTGTGTCTCTGTACTTTCTCACCAGGTCTCCCTGAAGCAACCTCATGCCCTCATGAGGGCTGAGAACTGGTGGTGGCATTTGTTGCTGACTGGCAGGTGGGAAGGGGGATTTTTGTCACCCTGTGGGCCGCAGTTGTTGACCACTGAGCCCAGGATGGGACATGGGGAGACCTGAGTCCTCATTCCAGTTCTGCCCCTTAGTAATCTGGGTGGCTCTGGCAGATCCCTTGCATAGTCTCATTTCCTGCTTTCTAAGTGGATGAGGCTTGGCAACCCAGGAATTCTAAGAACCTCATGTCATCTCCTTTGGCTAATGTCTCACTCAGAGAGCCAAGTCTTCTGTGTTTCCTTAACTCTGAGTTTGCCAAGTCTGGGTTTAACACTTAGGAAAATACAGAGGCTGATGATACTTCATGAGAACCTTCAGTCTACTGAAGGAAAACAATGGCTTAACAAAAGCTATGCTAATAAAGAATTTTTAAAACAGTCTATGGGATGGGGACACAAAAAACCTTAAATTTATTTATGAAAATATTGTATATTTATTGTTACATATTTAAATGCCAGTCACCTTCAAAGTATTGTTTGTCTGATGCAATACACCTATCAAGATGCTTTTTCCACTGCTAAAAAACAGTTTTTGAACTTAACGAATTTGATGCCTTTTAGTATTTCTGCCCTTTTCTGTTTCACTTCTTCCAGGTCAGCAAAACATTTCCCTTGGAGGACATTCTTATCCAGGGAAACAAAAAAGGTCACATGGGCAACATCAGATGAATAGGGAGGGTGCCCTGGGAAAGGCCCACTGTCCTTATTTTTCCCAGTCTCCACTTAGCAGCTCCGGGAAAGGAGGACATGGCTTCCCTGCGCACATCAGCCTGAGGGCGCTCAGAGATGGCATCCACACGCCAGTGGGGAAGGTCTCGTGATGGGCTCTTCCAGCACCTGATGTCAAGGGACAAAGGGGTTTTGACTGCACCAAGAGGATTCCCTTGAGGTCTTGAGGCTCCACGCCCGGCGGGAGCTGAGGGCATCCTGTCCTGAGATGTCTCCCAGAAGGGGATGGGGCTGTGCCCCTCCATCCATCCATCAGTGTGTGAGTGTGTCTTCAGGTGGGGTCCGGGGACCGTGGGCTGAGCACTGCCAGTGCACCTGCGGCGAGCTAGGGTCCAGTCCCCTTGCCAGCCTTGTTCCTCAACGGATCGATCCCTCCAGTGTTCTTCTGCCTCTCCTTGAACCTACACTTGACCCTGTCTTTTCTCCAGTGGTTCCCTACACCCCATTTGGTCTGGCCACCAGACTAGGATCTTCTCTCCTGCCACTCTGGCTCTGATTTGACCTTTGTCCTCTCTTTTCCTTTCTTCCTAGGCTGTGGAAAGGGCTTGGCAGAGATGCCTGGGGGCATCTGGCCAGCGAGACCCTCATTGAGCCCCAAACCTTTGAGACAAGGACACACCTGCCCAGCAGGAACTATGGCATCCACCTGCCAGTGGGGAAGGTCTCGTGATGGGCTCTTCCAGCACCTGGACGCCACCCGGTCTCAGGCACCCGAGGTCTTTAGGGAATGAGCCTTCCTCAGCTTTTCAGAAGGTATGAAGATGCTCAGTTTCCTGTGGGAAACAAGAAAGCTAACGACTAGCCGATTCTACGTAAGTTGTAACCTACTGGTTGGTGGCCAGTGGATCCACTTAAAGATCCCACCTGCTGAGTCTGCGGGTGTTTATTGTGGGCAAAGGAGAACGTGTTGCCTCCAAAGCAGCCTGTGTGCTTATGGAGACCAGGTCTCGTGTGGAGTATTCTTAGGTCTAGAGTTCTGAGCCGTCAGTACAGCAAGGGGCTTCATTTTTCCCAGTCACCAGGAAAGAAAATGAGAGCCTGGGGACTTGGTTCGGGAGACTTCCCATGACATTCATTCATTTTGGCAACATCTGGGGCAAATGGAGGTATGCCTCTAGAGGAGGAGATAGAGGGGAGCTGTGGAGAGAGAGTGACTGTTTTCAGGCCCCAGACTCACGAGGGTTGCTGTCACCCACAGGCCATTCCAAGGGGATCAGTCATTGTCCCCTACTGCCCCAGGACGGAGACCTCTCACCCCACATCTGGATAAGGTATGCCACCTGTCTGGAGGCCCGCCCAGTAGTCATGACTGCCCGCAACTCAGACTGAGTCCATGAAACCACCTTTTAGAATAACCTCGGTGGGCACAGATGAGTAACAAGGATGACCCTCCATCCGACTCACAGGGCCCTGTCATGGTGGCTCTGCTAGGATAGAAGAGCCAGATCCTATCTGGATCTGGCATTATGGCCAGGCTTTAACTGAAGGCAGGGAAACTGTGGAGGTCAGGGTCTGAGTTCAGCTTGGGACAGGACAGAGCTGAGAACACATTCCAGGGTCACCCTGGGACCTTTGACTAGTGATCTTCCTCTGGGCCTGAGATATCTTCCCTGTGACATTGGCACATTCATACCCCCACCCCCAGGGAGTTGCCGTGAAGATGACGGAGATGACTGTACATGTGGTCAGCACAGAGTAGCTGCCCAGTGAGTGCTCAGAGGTGAGCATTGGCAACCAAGGGAGGTCACTGCCGCTCACCTGGGACCGAATGTCCTCAAGCCACAGGAGGGAAGGGAGAGGTCACACTCACTAGAAAGTAATCGATCAGAGGTGCTGATATGTGTCTCTTACCAAGACAATTGTCCTGTTCTCCAAGCCGCTCAAATAGCACGGTGTGTCTCCCAACTCCTCCACACACGCACTCACAGTTGGTCTCCAGGCACTGTGAAATCACGGGGTGATGGATTGCATCACAAGAGGGCCTAGAGCTAATGACCTCTGACTCCTGCACTTTACACATGTGTGCAGATCAGGTTTGTGCCCATGGATATTCAAGTGTATGTGGGTGTACTGTGTGTGTGTGTGTGTGTGTGTGTGTGTGTGTGCACGCGTGCGTGCGTGCCAAGTTTTTGACTGAGCCTGGCTTCTTTCCTCAGATGTATCCAGGTCCTTGTAACTGTCACGCCAAGGGCCCGTAGCTGGTAGAAGTACATTCAAGATGTTCCCTTATCTGTGCCCTCATTTGGGGGCAACATATACAGTGACCCTAAAGACAGAAATATAGACGTGGGTAGCTTCAGGCAAGTAGATCTCTGCAGTGACACGTCACAGACCCAGGGCGTATATTCCATAGGGAGCGGGTTTGTGATGAAGGAAGCCAGTGACAGGCCGCCGTGCAGAACAGGCAAGAACAGGAAGAGCTTCATAGTCTATAAGTTGTGGAAGTTGCCAAGGATCGTTGATCCCAAAGCAGAAGTCTGCTTTCTGACACTAGAGGTGTACATATGATAGAAATCGGAGGCCTGCGTGCAACTGGTGCTAAAGAGAAGTCAAGTGGTTGATGAGCCTCCC
>NW_006946855.1:0-7075 GCF_000164805.1 Carlito syrichta | reverse complement strand
TGATCTGGAGAGCCAGAAGGACCCAGCGTCCATGAGGCAGGGCTCAGACAGTGCTGGGTTCAAGTCCCAGATGCATTTATTTTCTGAGGGCTGTGGGTCAGACACTGGCTAGTTTCTGTGGACACAGCAGTAAACAAGACAGGCCCCATTGTCCTTGCCCTTCTTGGGCTGACATTGTAGTGGGAGAGACAGACCTCAAGAATCTTAATTACAGGGAAAATTACAGGCTGGGCACAGAGATCTGAAGGAGAGGTGCTTGGTGCCACAGCAAGGAGAGCTGCCCTTGCGCAGAGGCCTAGGATGTGACATTCAAGAAGATATGTGAAAGACAAGTGGGCTTTTAATTGAAGGTGCGGGGTGGGGGAGAAAAGGGAACACATTTCCTGACAGAAGGATCTGTGTATGCAAGGATCTTGTGACTGCAGAGAGCACTATGAATTTGAAGGAATTGAGGTGACTGGAGCAGGTGAAAGTTGCAGGTATAGAGGGGGCAGAGCACATGGTCTTTCCTAAGAGCAAGGAGAAAGGGACTGGGAGGACACAACAAGAAAAGAAGGAAATAGAGTTTGGATTGATGGCTTGCACATCACATGATCTTGGACAAGGTCTGTCTTTACCTTCACACTTGTCTGGATTTCAGTTTATCCATGGAATAAAAATGATTTAGGGATGAAAATGATTTAGCTGGCAAGATAAATCATATGAAAGCAACCACCCTTGAGCTTCTCCAGGGTAGATATCTTGTTTTTTTTCTCTGTCCTTAGTGCCACCAAGGGAAAGCTGGAGACAGAGTGACCCCAGCATGATTTCCTCCAGTTAAATTGAACCAGTTCTATTCTGGCTCCCTCCTCGCTTCCTTTATTCTCCCTGCCACCCCTTAATTTTGTTTCAGTTACTGGAGCAGTCAGCAGTGCCCTTAAAGGAGCCAGCCACATAATACCAGTTGATAATGGAAGCAAAATGACTAACTGTCTTGTTTTTCTGTCTCCAGACAAGGGTTAGGAGGCCTCTTCATTGGAAGAGAGAAGACAGAGGCTTATGAGAAGAAGATGCGACCCTAGGAAGGAGGCAGGGAGTCCAGTCCTGGAGGAGAAGTTGCTTGAAGCTCTGTGAACCGGAGCTGGCATTAGGGCTGTGATTGTAGAGCTGTCACCACAGCCTCTGAGCAGAGGAGGCTTGGGGCTTGGGGCACTGAGACTTCCAGCCTCTGGGCTGGGGGCGATGGGGTGGGAGAGGAAGGCAGGACACACTAAGAAGGTCAGAGGAAAATGAAAGCAATGAATGAGACCATGGGGATCCCATGGTTTTACTCTAACTCAGTGGATCTTATTGGTGGGGTACAGTATTGTCTCCCATCCCTGGACTGGGTTGTCAGAGAGCATATAGGTCACTGAGTTAAACTGATTCTCAGTAAACAATGAATAATTTTTAGATAAGCATGTATTGCCAAATCTGGCAATTCTACTCCAAGGACATTTGGCTATGTCAGAAAACATTTTTTGTTGCCACAGCATGGGGGGGGGGTGCTACTGGCATCTAGAGGGAAGAGGCCATGGATGCTGCTTAATACTACCATGCCCAGGACAGCCTGCACCTCCACCAACAGCAGAGAGACGTAGCTAGCCCAGATTGGTAACAGCCTTAAGGCTAAAATACCTGCTTTGACTTGGCCCTACACCAGTCATGCCCTTCACCTCTCTAGGCTGGTCTGATGAGAATGTCCTTCTCTTGATAAGCTTATCCTTGCTGCTTTTAAATCATTTGGGGTTCATATTTGGGGACCAGCGGGAGAGTGCGAGCAGTAGAATGAGGTCTTGGCCATGCCATCTGGGGCAGGCTTCCCTAGAACATCTCAGTTTCTCACCTGTAAAGTGGCTGTGGCCACAGGAGAGAGACTGGACTGTGGATCACATCTGCAGCTCCTCACACTGACCTGTTTGTGGAGGGTTTACTCTACTGCGTACTGTGCCAAGCTCTTCCCTAGCACCATCTCCTTCACTACCCAAATTCATCCTGTGAGGGAGAATCATCTCCTTTCCTTGACAGATGAGTGCTGGAGTCGCAGCTGTCATGCAGCTGGCTTTAAGGTCGTACATTGAGCCTGTGGAGAAGTCACAACTCCAACCTCTTCTTGCCAGGGACTGAAGGGTGGTCTCGTGACCCTGTCTCACAAGGTAGCTGTAAGAAGCTGTGAGAGTTAGACAAGGCCCTGGAAACATAGCATGGAATTGGGTATGCCTAAGAGGAAGGAAATTAGGCAGGAAAGACCCATTCCTCTCAGCTTATTTAGGTTTGCGAATACCAGGCTGCAGCATTTGGACTCTCCACACAGATTGCAGGGAGCTATAGCAGGTTTATGGGCAAGGGAGGACTTTACTTAGACCTGTACTTCCACAGAAGATTCACTGATAGCAGGAACCAGTATGGACATTTCTGCCAGCTCTTAGAAGAAAATTTCCTCCCTTCCTCCTTTTTTCTCCCTCTCTCTCTCCTTTTTTCTCCCTCTCTCCCTCTCTTCTTTCTGCTCTTCATCTCTTTCCTCTTCCCCTTCCTCCCATTTCTCTCCCTCCTCCCTCCCTCCCTCTTCTCTCCCCTCCCTCTCTCCTTCCCCTTTTTCTTCCTCCCTCTCACTCCTTCCATTTTTCTCACTCCCTTCCTCCTTTTTTCTGTCCCTCACTTTTTTCTCCTCTCTCCATCGCTTTCTCCCTCCCTCACTTTTCTCTCTATCCTTCCCTCCCTTTTACCTCCTCCCTCCCTTTATTCATCCCTTTTTTCTCCCTTACATCTGCATGTATTTATTGGGCATCTACTATGTCCCAGGTCCTGTTCTAGAAGCTGCACATTGAGATGCAAGTAAAGCAAAATCTTTACTCAAATGCTCTCATTGAATGTACAACCTAGTAGGGTGATAATAGCTAAAATAATAAATATATATTGAAGGTGATAAATACTCTGAGGAAAATAAAGGCTGGAGAAGGGTAGGAGAAGCTTGCCTGCCACAGGATGGACTGTCTGGTGGAATAATGTTTGAGCAGAGACATGAAGGAAGGGAGGAGGGAGCTGTGTAGACTTCTGCAGGAAGCATGTGCCTGGGAGAGAAACCAGCATAAGCAAAGGCTTTGAGTCAGAAACAGAGAATAGCTGGTCTGGGGCAGACTGAATGAGAGTAGAGATGAAGTCTTGGAAGGAACAGGAGGCAATGACTTTGGTTTTTACTCTGGGTGAGATAGGAGACGTGGGTAATTTTGAACGTGGAAAGAACATGCAAGTATCAGGGGACATGTGGGGAGAAAGCAGACACCAGGTCATCAGGCAAAACAGGAAACTTGATCTAATTTTTTGCTGAGCTTTTGATTCTTACAGTGGAAGTCACAGTGCTGCTCTCCCTAATCTCCCTGCCATGCAAAGTAGCACCTCCTGAGATTGATTGAATGTGGGAGTGGACCTTTTGGGGATGCTCTGATGCTTGTAGGATTGATTCCAGCTGCTTGCCTGTGTCATGCCTGCAGGCTTAAGAGAGCAGAAATTCTCTTTATGAATAATGCAGCCATATCTACAGGATGTATTTTCATTCTTTCGCAAGTCTCTGGCAACCTGACTTCTGGGAGGTTTAGATTGTGGTGGGCATCTGTATTTAATTTGCGTGCCCATTCTCAATGCAGTGAGGGTGGTAGGAGGGACTCAGCTTTCTTGCTTGGTTGTGTCTCTGTACTTTCTCACCAGGTCTCCCTGAAGCAACCTCATGCCCTCATGAGGGCTGAGAACTGGTGGTGGCATTTGTTGCTGACTGGCAGGTGGGAAGGGGGATTTTTGTCACCCTGTGGGCCGCAGTTGTTGACCACTGAGCCCAGGATGGGACATGGGGAGACCTGAGTCCTCATTCCAGTTCTGCCCCTTAGTAATCTGGGTGGCTCTGGCAGATCCCTTGCATAGTCTCATTTCCTGCTTTCTAAGTGGATGAGGCTTGGCAACCCAGGAATTCTAAGAACCTCATGTCATCTCCTTTGGCTAATGTCTCACTCAGAGAGCCAAGTCTTCTGTGTTTCCTTAACTCTGAGTTTGCCAAGTCTGGGTTTAACACTTAGGAAAATACAGAGGCTGATGATACTTCATGAGAACCTTCAGTCTACTGAAGGAAAACAATGGCTTAACAAAAGCTATGCTAATAAAGAATTTTTAAAACAGTCTATGGGATGGGGACACAAAAAACCTTAAATTTATTTATGAAAATATTGTATATTTATTGTTACATATTTAAATGCCAGTCACCTTCAAAGTATTGTTTGTCTGATGCAATACACCTATCAAGATGCTTTTTCCACTGCTAAAAAACAGTTTTTGAACTTAACGAATTTGATGCCTTTTAGTATTTCTGCCCTTTTCTGTTTCACTTCTTCCAGGTCAGCAAAACATTTCCCTTGGAGGACATTCTTATCCAGGGAAACAAAAAAGGTCACATGGGCAACATCAGATGAATAGGGAGGGTGCCCTGGGAAGGCCCACTGTCCTCATTTTTCCCAGTCTACACTTAGTAGGCTCCGGGAAAGGAGGACATGGCTTCCCTGTGCACATCAGCCTGAGGGCGTTCAGAGATGGCATCCACACGCCAGTGGGGAAGGTCTCGTGATGGGCTCTTCCAGCACCTGATGTCAAGGGACAAAGGGGTTTTGACTGCACCAAGAGTATTCCCTTGAGGCCTTGAGCCTCCACGCCCGGCGGGAGCTGAGGGCATCCTGTCCTGAGATGTCTCCCAGAAGGGGATGGGGCTGTGCCCCTCCATCCATCCATCAGTGTGTGAGTGTGTCTTCAGGTGGGGTCCGGGGACCGTGGGCTGAGCACTGCCAGTGCACCTGCGGCGAGCTAGGGTCCAGTCCCCTTGCCAGCCTTGTTCCTCAACGGATCGATCCCTCCAGTGTTCTTCTGCCTCTCCTTGAACCTACACTTGACCCTGTCTTTTCTCCAGTGGTTCCCTACACCCCATTTGGTCTGGCCACCAGACTAGGATCTTCTCTCCTGCCACTCTGGCTCTGATTTGACCTTTGTCCTCTCTTTTCCTTTCTTCCTAGGCTGTGGAAAGGGCTTGGCAGAGATGCCTGGGGGCATCTGGCCAGCGAGACCCTCATTGAGCCCCAAACCTTTGAGACAAGGACACACCTGCCCAGCAGGAACTATGGCATCCACCTGCCAGTGGGGAAGGTCTCGTGATGGGCTCTTCCAGCACCTGGACGCCACCCGGTCTCAGGCACCCGAGGTCTTTAGGGAATGAGCCTTCCTCAGCTTTTCAGAAGGTATGAAGATGCTCAGTTTCCTGTGGGAAACAAGAAAGCTAACGACTAGCCGATTCTACGTAAGTTGTAACCTACTGGTTGGTGGCCAGTGGATCCACTTAAAGATCCCACCTGCTGAGTCTGCGGGTGTTTATTGTGGGCAAAGGAGAACGTGTTGCCTCCAAAGCAGCCTGTGTGCTTATGGAGACCAGGTCTCGTGTGGAGTATTCTTAGGTCTAGAGTTCTGAGCCGTCAGTACAGCAAGGGGCTTCATTTTTCCCAGTCACCAGGAAAGAAAATGAGAGCCTGGGGACTTGGTTCGGGAGACTTCCCATGACATTCATTCATTTTGGCAACATCTGGGGCAAATGGAGGTATGCCTCTAGAGGAGGAGATAGAGGGGAGCTGTGGAGAGAGAGTGACTGTTTTCAGGCCCCAGACTCACGAGGGTTGCTGTCACCCACAGGCCATTCCAAGGGGATCAGTCATTGTCCCCTACTGCCCCAGGACGGAGACCTCTCACCCCACATCTGGATAAGGTATGCCACCTGTCTGGAGGCCCGCCCAGTAGTCATGACTGCCCGCAACTCAGACTGAGTCCATGAAACCACCTTTTAGAATAACCTCGGTGGGCACAGATGAGTACAAGGATGACCCTCCATCCGACTCACAGGGCCCTGTCATGGTGGCTCTGCTAGGATAGAAGAGCCAGATCCTATCTGGATCTGGCATTATGGCCAGGCTTTAACTGAAGGCAGGGAAACTGTGGAGGTCAGGGTCTGAGTTCAGCTTGGGATAGGACAGAGCTGAAAACACATTCCTGGGTCACCCTGGGACCTTTGACTAGTGATCTTCCTCTGGACCTGAGATATCTTACCTGTCACATGGGCACATTCATACCCCCACCCCCAGGGAGTTGCCGTGAAGATGACGGAGATGACTGTACATGTGGTCAGCACAGAGTAGCTGCCCAGTGAGTGCTCAGAGGTGAGCGTTGGCAACCAAGGGAGGTCACTGCCGCTCACCTGGGACCGAATGTCCTCAAGCCACAGGAGGGAAGGGAGAGGTCACACTCACTAGAAAGTAATCGATCAGAGGTGCTGATATGTGTCTCTTACCAAGACAATTGTCCTGTTCTCCAAGCCGCTCAAATAGCACGGTGTGTCTCCCAACTCCTCCACACACGCACTCACAGTTGGTCTCCAGGCACTGTGAAATCACGGGGTGATGGATTGCATCACAAGAGGGCCTAGAGCTAATGACCTCTGACTCCTGCACTTTACACATGTGTGCAGATCAGGTTTGTGCCCATGGATATTCAAGTGTATGTGGGTGTACTGTGTGTGTGTGTGTGTGTGTGTGTGTGTGTGTGTGTGTGTGTGTGTGCACGCGTGCGTGCGTGCCAAGTTTTTGACTGAGCCTGGCTTCTTTCCTCATATGTATCCAGGTCCTTGTAACTGTCACGCCAAGGGCCCGTAGCTGGTAGAAGTACATTCAAGATGCTCCCTTATCTGTGCCCTCATTTGGGGGCAATATATACAGTGACCCTAAAGACAGAAATATAGACGTGGGTAGCTTCAGGCAAGTAGATCTCTCCAGTGACACGTCACAGACCCAGGGCGTATATTCCATAGGGAGCGGGTTTGTGATGCAGGAAGCCAGTGACAGGCCGCCATGCAGAACAGGCAAGAACAGGAAGAGCTTCATAGTCTATAAGTTGTGGAAGTTGCCACGGATCGTTGATCCCAAAGCAGAAGTCTGCTTTCTGACACTAGAGGTGTACATATGATAGAAATCGGAGGCCAGCG
>NW_006946854.1:0-3931 GCF_000164805.1 Carlito syrichta | reverse complement strand
CAGCAGGCCCGACCTGTGAGCACCCTCCAGACCCAACCCCCCCCCGCCTCAGACCATGCATCCCACCGGGTCCACACTCAACGGGCCAGCTTCCCGCCGGGGCAGCAACCCAGAATACGCTTCCCACTGGGACCCACACCCCTAGGGCATGCTTCCTCTTGGGGTTTGCACCCTCTTGGGGCTTACATCTCCCCAGGACCCGCATCTTCCCGAGCACTGCACCTGCACTTGCACACCTTTGCTCTGGCTTTGGTCTCTGGCAGGACCCAGTCATCCCAGGGCAACTTCCCAAAGTGCTGCCCCGGGGAGGGGCGTGCTACAGTGTAATGTCATGCAAGGCCGGGCGGGGTACAGGCTCTGGAGCTAGGGGAGAATTAATGTTTTCAATTGTTTTAAGTGTGTAGAATGTCAGCGAGGAACCCGTCCTCCAGCGATTGACATGAAAGACCGGGCACTTCTTCACCTTGCACCTTTGGCCCATGGCTGTGTCTTTTCTCATAGGACTCTTTCACTTGCTCCATGCCTCACCTAGACCCCTAATAAAAGCCTTCTAATAGACAATCACTTTTAATAAACCTTGGTGAGCCTGGCACGGTAGACGCTAAGCCAAAGTCCTCCTGCACCCATAACCATTTATAGGGCAAGGGTACACAACCCAAGTTCCTGAACACCCTCCAAAGCACTCCAGGCAGCTCAAGAGAAAACTCTCACATGTGCTAGGGTGTTTCTAGGCATGGAGACAGCCCATCAGAGATTTTCCCTTTCATCAGGTCTTGTAACTAGCCCAGTGTGCTCTCTAACCACACGTTCAACAATGAATGAACCAGATGGTTGGATTATCCCAAGCAGAACTAGTCTAGGATGAAAAATTCGCAATAACTTTCTAGATTTACCTTTCTTTGAAGAAAGAATGAGCTCTTATTCAGAAAGATCACATTTAACTTTTGAAGATGAACTTATAAAAATCACTGTTGGCTGGACACAGTGGCTCAAGCCTGTAATCCCAGCACTGGGAGGCCAAGGTAAGGGGATTGCCTGAGCCCACCGGTTGGAGAACAGCCCAGGCAACTCAGCGAGACCTCATCTCTACAATAGTAATAAAAGAAAAAAAAAAATTAGCCGGGTGTGGTAGCTCCTGCTTGTAGTTTCAACTACTTGAAAGGCTGATGTGGAAGGATCACCTTAGCACAGCAGGCTGATGCTGGAGTGGCCATAAGCATGCCACTGCAATCCAGCCTGGGCAACAGAGAACGACTCCAACTCAGAAAAAAAAAATGACTATCAAATAGATTTCTAGTGTTATGAGTTACTGTCTGTATTCTACATCTTTTTATGCTTATTGATTTTTCTCTGGCTGGTAATATAAGCCTACAATTGCTATGATGAATGTGCTGTCTCCAGTTCAACATAGTAATCAATTTGTAATTGTTATTAGTTACTATACTTTTTTTTGAGTTGTTGTCTCACTTTTTCACCCAGAATGGAGTGCAGTGGCATACTGCTTATGGCCACCACAGACTTGACCTGCTGGGGGCTCAGACAATCCTGCCTCAGCCTTCTAAGTAACTGGAACTACAGGCATACATGATCATGCCCAGCTAATTTTTTTAAAAATTTATTGTAGAGATGAGGCCCCACCACGCTTCTGCCAGGCTGGTCTCATACCCCTGGGCTCAGGCAATACTCTCACCTCACCCTCCCAAATTGCTTGAATTAATAGACATGAGTCACAATGCCTGACTGATTACTGTGCTTCTTGAACCCTGAGATGATAGCATCATATTAGAAACAAAAACAAATACAAGGTTGGAAATTACACAAGATAGATACTTGAAATTAACATATGACCTTACAAAATAGAGGGGAATTTTGTCACACAGAATTTGATATTGCATCACTTTAATTAGCCAAAGGATTTTATCTATAGCAGAATTATCATTTATTGTACACTATAATACTCTGGCATTAACACTAAATCTGTAATTAACTCCCCCAAAAGACGTATAGCTCCATAGTATTTACCTAAAATGATTTAAGTGCAAATTTTATGTTTAGTTGCATAAATTTGAAAAGCCATTGTTCCTATTCCTAAACCAGAAAAGAAACAGGTAAGACTAGCTTTGCAAAGCAACATTGTTAAATACTATATTCTTAATCCACTATCAGTTATTTTACAAATTCCTAGGCTTGGGGGTAGCAAACAAATGATAGCTGATTCAACCACTTAGCTGGAGTGTCATCAACACAGCTCTATAGAGTAAGCCTCTATTCTGAATATCTCCCCCACCAAACTAGCCAGCATCAGTAGCACCAATTCTGACTTTTCTCTTTATATGAAAGATAACATTTATTAAAACTATTCAGATAAAGCAGTGGGAAGTAATTATGCCACAAGCATTAGAAGCCCTTTTCTTTCTCCCAGCATCTTCTCTTAAACCTGTTTTCCCAGTGGGATCCTGACTGTTCTGTAGCCATGTCCACCTCCCTATATTCAAGTAGGGATGAAGATAGATGTTCACTGCAAATATAAAATAACATGTATACATTAGGCCTTCTGTATCCATGGGTTCCACATCTGCAGATTCAACCAACTGCAGATTAAAAGTATTTGAAAACAAACCAAGTAAAAAATAGCAAAATGTCAAAACAAAAAATTTTAAGAACATACACCATGTAGTAGCATTTACATTATATTAGGCATTATAAGTAATCTAGAAATGATTTCAAGTATACAGGAAAAAATGCAGAGGTTATGTGCAATTACTAATCTGTTCATAATACAATGTTCTTGAGTATATGCAGGTTTTTTTTTGTCTGAGGGTGTTCTAGAATCAATCCCCCATGGTTACAGAGGGATGAACACACACACACACACACACCCTTCTCTCATGAGAGCTGTAAGGATCTTATAAGTAAGTAAACTCACAGGTTGTGAATTGTAAGTGCTATAAAATTTTAGATAATTTTATAGAGAAGCAAACAAATTCCTAGAGCATTAGGTCAATAGAATATAATTGATGGCAATAAAAAATAGTATGTCCACATTCCTCTATTTATTCTCAAATTCAATGCTCTAGAAATTTTCTATTCCCATTTTGTTCTGAATATTTAATCTGGAAAATTATATGCATCTGGTGCAAAATGCGGTCACATGAGGAATAAGAGGAAATTTTCTGGTCTTCTCTGCTTGGAGAAAACATTACAAGGATGACAAAGAATGGGCAAGATGTTCTAACTATGTTCATACTGTGCTTTATTCCACAAAGGATGTGAAGCATCTTTTTTGAATATCAAATTTGATAGCTGACATTTTTATAAACCTGGATAGTAAAGAAATATATGGTCCTTTACATTTAAAAACAAAAACTTGGAAAAGATTATTGTTAAATGTCTCCTTAATTAATATATTCTTGTAAAGGCTATTTTAATATTGTTTAAAGTGCCAGAAGTTCATAGTTAAGGAACTTCACCTAGCTGCTATAAAAATAATTATCATTTTTTAAGTTGACTTTTATAGCACAGTTCTCCAAGTACGCCACAATTATCTTTTCACTCACAAAATTCCTTAGCCTCTTTCACACTTTCTAGCTAACTTTCTAAACATGAAATATTTGGTGGCACTGAGAAGAAGAAACTTGAGAGTTTATACTCTTATTTTTAAATAAATTTATATCAAAACATGACTCTGTTTCCTCAGGTTCTGAGCCTGTGGTGATATTTGGGATCGTTGTTATGCACTATTATTTTGCATTGGGGGTGAGAATGGATGGGGTCTAGTTGAGGGTAAGAAAGGTAAGGGAGAAATAACAAAATGAGTGTGAGTCCCATGCCCAAGAGTCAAATCTAGGCTTTATCATTTCCATGGAAAACAGACATATACTATTCCAAATTATATAAACTCCAAGATTTGTTTTGCAATATAAATATACTC
>NW_006946853.1:0-390 GCF_000164805.1 Carlito syrichta | reverse complement strand
TGCCACCTCTGTGTGGGGCCTTTATCTTCATCTTCCACAGACACCGCGCTCTGGGTGGTGGCTAGAGTCTCTAGAGTCTCACAAGCACAGACAGGAGGGGAGGACAGGGAAGTGGAACCGGGGGTCTAGGGCTGGCACCCCCATGCCCCTCATGTGTCCTGAGGCAGAGGCCACCACCCCCAGTAGTGGCATCTGGAAGAGAAACGGGGAAAGGGGGGCTGAGGGTTAGATTCGCCCCGATCTACAGAGCCCTACCCACCCCGCTGACGGCCCAACATAAACCCTGAGATTCCCTCCAGATCCCCAGGGGCCCCATTGCCTCTCCATCATCCCCAAAACCCATGGCTAGCCTAGCCCTCCCACCATTCAGTGGTGCCTCTAACTGCCTCC
>NW_006946852.1:0-3583 GCF_000164805.1 Carlito syrichta | reverse complement strand
GATCACAGCCACCGCAGCCTCAACCTGCTGGGCTCAGGTGAACCTTCCACCTCAGCCTTCCAAGTAGTTGGAACTACAGGAGTACAACACCATGCCCAGCTAATTTTATGATTTATTGTAGAGACAAGGTCTCACCAGTTTGCCCAGACTGGTCTCAAACCCTTGAATTCAGGCAATCCTCTCGCCTCAGCCTCCCAAAATGCTGTGATTATAAGCTTTACAGGCTTGAGTCACCATGCCCAGCCTAGTAACCATGATTTAGAATTACTGACTTATATCTCATTAGATAGATGTTTGCACTGCTACTTCCCAGAATTTAAACTATAACTGCTTACATATACAAATGTTATTAAACATGAAAGTCAAAACCATTCAGTTGTCTGATATCTAAACTCTTTACCTTAACAAATGTTCTTAGAACTGTTATTGAGAGTTATTTTATGAGCCTGAAAATTTTCTGTAAATACTTTTGCATCAGTTCTATTCTGGTTGATTTTAGCCTTCACATTTGAGCTATATATTTCATTTAATATCTACTTGAATAAGCACTGTGTATGAGTGTATGTATATGTATGTATATAATAAATCATTGGGAGTTTTTTCAAAACCTTATTGAGAGACTTAAAAATTTTAACTTAAAGTTTTCCTAAGTTTATTTCCATACTCCATCAATTAGTAAATTTTAGTTTAAAATGATAGCTTTACCCAGTATTTTCATCATCAAATTCCCTTCAAGTAGATTACTTGCAAGGAAATTTTAAGCAGTTGATACAAAAGTTTGACTAAATTACTTGATCTATTGAATTACTTGGTCACTAGATCTCTTACTTTGTCCATATATGAATAAATCAATTTTCATATTCTCATGATACATGCTACTTTTCTTTTCAAAAAAGGCTTTTTAATGATATTAATTCAGTATTCAGTTTGTGGAAAACAAAACATTACAATTTTAAAAGTCTAATAATTTTTAGCTTTGTGTAATGACAGAGAAATAGATCAGTTGATAACAGAAGGAAGGAACTTCTGCCATTCAAAGAAAATGACAGGAAGTAATACTGAGGAAATAGACTCAAGGATCCATGATGCAGGTAATGATAGTGCCAGAACTGCTCCTAGGAGTACTGAGGAGTCTCTTTCTGAAGATGTGTTCACAGAATCTGAACTCTCTCCTATACGAGAGGAGCTTATCTCTTCAGATGAGCTGTGACAAGATAAATCTTCTGGTGCGTCATCAGAATCTGTGCAAACTGTCAATCAGACTGAAGTAGAATGTTTGACGGTCAAATCAGAGTCTACTAGTAATCCTGGTCACTTAAGGTCCGACACTGAACATTCTACAAATTAAGTTGGGACTTTATTGCATACAACTGATTTAAATAATCGTGAAATGGCCACTAAGGAAGGAGATAAGGTTACAGATAAGTTTCAAGGCCGGGCTCGGTGGCTCAGCCTGTTATCTCATGCTTTGGGAGGCTGAGGTGAGTGAATTGGCTGAGCCCCTCGGTTCAAGACCCACCTAGGCAACTTGGCGAGACCTCATCTCTACAATATGGAAAAAAATGGGCAAACCAGTGGGGGAAAAAAAGAATAATTCCTCAGAATGAAGGAAAACAAAGTGAGGTCCACACCTCATATCTTCTAGTGGTCCTCAAATGTAAGTATGCATCCTAATCACCTGGGAAATTTGTAAAATACAGATTGCCAGCCCCAATGTCTGATTCATAGGTGTGGAATAGAGCTCAAAATTTTTGCATTTCTAAACAACTCTCAGGTGGTCCAGGGACCACAGTTGGAGAACCATTCCATTGTACAATATGCTCCAGATCAATGAATGGGGCAAGTGAGAAAAAAAATCAGATTCTACATCTCCTTCAGTACTTGATACATGTGATATGTGCATATCAGGCATATGTTATATTATCACATTAGAGGATGTATTTTTTTCAAGTACTTATGACATTACAACAGATCTTAAGGGTATACTTGGCATGAAGTCCACGTCCCTCCATAAAGGTAACCTCAACATATCTTAAAATGTAGTGCAGGGGTCCAGCCCCGCAAGGGTCGTGAGATTTCCTGAAGGAGAGACGGATAGGCGAAAGACAAAAACATTATACTCGGACACCTGCTTCCTGAACAGAAGACAATTTAATGTTAGTTAACACAGAGCTTTTATACCATTCGTGAAGGGGCAAGACAAAGAAAATTCCTTCACGTACGTATCCTCTACAAGTTACCACCATCTAGTGGTCTTAGCAATAAACAAGCCAAGAACCCTGTAAACATTCAGACAATGAGTCTTATTCATAAGGCCAAAGATGATAGTTTTAGTCCAAAGTCCCGAATTACAGTTCTTGAACTGTCTCCAGAAAGTTTAGCAGTAGTCTTCCTTCTGGGGCTTTATGACCTTCAGAGCTTGTAATTGCCTTTCTTGTCCAGGTGTCTCCATTACTTTTATCCTGCAGTGCTTGTTTCTAAAGAAAACTCAAAAGAAGCTTTTAGTAATGTTTCCCAGGCCCCCAAGGTTGCTTTCTGTCTAGCTAAGTTATCATAAAAGTGTCTGATTAGTATATTATGAGTTCAGTGAAAACCCACTCTATAAATGTTAACTTAGAGTTTTAACTATTGAATTAAGTAAAAACCTTAACATTAATCTTTATCCTAAGTCAGTGAAAACAGTGTTATAAATCACCTACATAACTCCTATATAAGTGTTAGAACTTATAATGAATTCATAATGAACTTACTATAAACTTGTGCTTCTAAAAAACCTTTTGTCTAAACACTGAACTACATAATCCTAAATCAAATAAGGAATTAATATACTTATATCATTTTTTACTCAAGCAATATCTAGTAACTTATAACCAAGTGAAAGAAAGCATTCTTGATGTGCCTCAGAGTTTAACCCTTGCATATGTTAGAAAAGGCCAAGCGGCATAGTGGGAAAATGGGAAAATGAACCATGACATTTCCAGGTTAGCTGTGAGTACTTCGCATAAACATGCCATCTTCTTCTTCCATGACTGCACAGAATTTCTTCAGCTGCCCAGACTCGCTTTGTGGCCAGGGGTCCTCAGTGCACCTGGACTTTGTCAATCAGGCGGGCCTCCAAGGCTGGCTCCCAACAATGTAGGAAAATAAAAAACACATTTTCATACCAAAATGCAATAAAGCTAAAAATAAATAAGTAGAAACAAATGAACCGTAACTTCCCAACCACCTGGGAAATATACTGCTCTCTCTCAAATACTTATTATGCCAAAACAACAATAATGAGACTACTGCCACTAAAATGTGTGTGTTGAAGCTAAAGTTATCCTAGGGGAAATAATTTATAGTTTGAAATTGTCTCATTAATCAACAAAAAAGAGTGAAATAAAATAAATTAATCTCAAAACTCAAGAATTTGGGGGGAATCAAGCTCAAAGCAGAAGGACAGAATAAATATAAAACATGAAATTGAATTTAAACTAGAAAACCTAAAACCAGTAGAATTTATTAATTGATTCAAGAGATTTAAAAAAGTAAGGTAAGACAAGTTATAATCTACTTTCATCAAAGAGGGAAAAGGAGTAGG
>NW_006946851.1:0-690 GCF_000164805.1 Carlito syrichta | reverse complement strand
CATGACAGGGTCATGAAACTTCACTGTGGCAGCAAAAAGTTCAAGCATATATATGGAAATACAAAAATACCCAGTACCCAACAAGGCAAAGTTCATAATATCTGGTACCCCGTCAAAACTCACTAGGTATGGGAAAAATAATCCACAACAAAGAGAAAAATCAATAAAAAAACAGACCCAGAAGTAACAGATTTGATTAAAAAAAATAACAATTATTATAACTATACTCAAGACTACAGAAGAAAGATTGCGCATTTAAATGGGAATATGAAAAATATGAGACCCATTTAAACTTATTGGGAAAAAACTGCAATGTCTGAGTTGAAATACACTAAACAGAAGCAACAGCAGATTAGACATGGTAGCAGAAAACATTAGTGAATTTACAGATAAAGCAGTTAAAATTATCCAAAATGAAAAGAGAAAAAACAATGAATAGAGTACAAGAAAGATGTAAGACATAATGTGAAGCAACCTAAAATATGCTTAATTGGAGTTCCCAAAGAATTGAGTAAAGAAAGTATGAGAGCCGGGTCGGTGGCTCAGCCTGTAATCCCGCACCTTTGGGAGACTGAGGTGAGTGGATTGCCTGAGCCTGCGGGTTTGAGACCCGCCTGGGCAGTAAGACCTCATCTTTACAATAAATCAAAAAAATTATTTGGGCATGGTAGTGCGCACCTGTATTTCCAG
>NW_006946850.1:0-4609 GCF_000164805.1 Carlito syrichta | reverse complement strand
AAATCTTTTAATAATCAATTTAGAGGGATTGGAAAAGAGCATCAGGAAATGCAGGGTCTGATCCATCATCTTACTTAGAAGTTGCTCTCTTTCTCTTTGGGTGGGCTGCATAGCCGTTTGGACTCTGCCCTGCTTCTCTGAATCTGGCATCCACTCACTGCCATTGTTTGGATGTATATACTTGAAATTAGGTCTTCAGTTAACCATACACATACGTAAGCTTGGGTTCCCTTTCCCATCTCACACCCATGACCTCTAGACTCCCAGCATCCTCCAGCCTTTACTTCTTCCACAAACACTTCTTGTCCTGCATGTGCTTGAGGCATGAGTTTATTTTGGGGAGGAGGGGTAGGCAGTCTTTTCCCCCCTTTTACCTGTATAGATCTGATCTATTTGGATTATTTTAGGAGTTTTAAAAAATGGTTTGTTATTTAACAGCACTTTTTCTAATTACTATTCAAACCAGTTATGGTATTATTATTTTAAAGTAATTTTTTCCCTATGTTTCATGAGATTTGGGGTGGAACTAGGGATAGTTACAAGTGCTCAGTCAATCATCTTCTCCAATCCCAAAGTTAAAATATTTAAGTCATCCTCTTCTCTCCTTTTTGGTCTCCTCTTTGGTCACACTTAGAGGTCTTTGTCACACCAAGATTATTCACCCATATTTTCTTCTAATACTTTTGCAGATTTAAAAAATATTTAAACTTTTGGTTCATTTGAAATTTGATGTTAGATGTAGAGAGAGACCTAGATTTTTTTCAAATGTTTAGCTTTTTGTTCATACATTAGTTATTGACTAATTTTCTGATTTGAAATGTGTACTTTGTTGACTTGTGTAGCTTCATAATATTTTTATTATCTCATGGATTAAGTTCTTGATAATTATTTTAAAAATTCTTTCATGACAGTCAAGCATTAGTATAATTTTTAGTATAATTAGTCTAATTTTTTCTAGCAAATACATTTTTTAATAGTTTGGGCAGATTAAGAAATCCTATTTGAATTTGGATGTGCCTGCAGTATTTTAATAGGTTCATTTATGGAACATTAGTCTTTTAATGAATTAGAAGCCACTTTTCAACCTCTGGGATAGATCTAGGTTATCTAGCCAGCTGAAGTAGTCATTTACTTTAAGATGTAATAAAATTCCTTCAACATCCCAAGTCACACCTGATAGAAGTCCCAGCATGCTTCCTAGGCTCTCTGGTGTATCATGACATCTGAGGAGTTTGGTGTTATTTTTCCCAGAGTTGGTACCATATTCCTGCTTCCATGGAATTCTTGATCTCTGCTCTGGCTCTGACCCCTGCACATCTGTCCTTTCTCCAGTCCACAGCATCCCACTGGAAAGCATCTGATCTTTTCATTGGCACAAACTCAAGGACATGTGCGCACTAGATAGGCAACATCAGGGTAGAGTTATGAATCTGAGTCCTGTAGTCAGAATGTCTGGGTCAATAGTCTGACTCTACATTTGCAAGTTGTATACTTGGTCAAGTTACTTAACATCTCTTTGCCTTAATTCCTTATCTGTAAAATAGGGAAATGATTTTTGTGATAAGTAAATGTAGAAAATTGTTAACGTGTCCAGTGCATTGTCTGGCAAGTAGGTGCTCAGTAAATATGAGCTGATATCAGCATTATTATTGAAGATTTGGAAGCTACAGAAATAGATTACATAACAATGCAGTGCAACAATTGACTTTAAATTAATTGTCCCCCTACTTGTCCCTTACAGGAAAAATATCCCACCCCTTTAAACTTCAGCTGGGGCCCTAACTTTGATTTATTTTTTTCTTCTTGCTGGTTTTTCAACTGTTGTCCTATCTATCTTAATTATAGTCCATTATAGTCCTAAGGCATGGGGACTTACCTTTCCAAAATTAAACAAGCTCATTAAGGTGTTTGGCTAAACATAACCAGTTTTGGCTGCCCCAAAGAATTTAATGCCTTTTAAAACTATATACAGTTTCTGTAGTCAAGTCTTACAGCTTAAAAATCAGCAATCACTTTGTCCCACTTCATAAAGTTAAAACAGCATATCTAAAAGGTGCAGTTCTCCATTTTCTCAAATCTCCTTTACCACCGATCAATAGAATTTCCTTGTTCTCTCTATGTAGCAAGTCTTATTAGTTATTATATAAAAATTGTTATTTTATTATATTGCTTTACTGGTTATTGTTACCATAAAAGAAAATGATTACTTTTTTGTATATTTATTTTGGAGGTAGGGTCATATTACCACTGCTTCATATACTTTCTAATAGATTTCTTGGTTTATGGTTTTGAGTTTTCTCTGGCATTTTATCTGCAAATACTGGCAATTTTCTGCTCCTCTCCAATTCTCATTCCTCTTTTTTGCTTTACCGTACTGGCTTGAACAGATGTTATATATCAGTGATGATAATGACCCACTGGTATTGATGGATTCTACTTGCTAATATTTTGTTTAGAATTTATAAACAAAATGAAGTTTGTAGTTTTCTTTTTAGTATAATTTTGATAGATTTTGTTACAGTGCTTTGCTGACTTTATAGAAACAATAAAAACATCAATAAGCAACTCTTCTTTGAGTTCTGAAACAATTTAAGTAATTTCTGTGTCATCTATTCTTTGATGGTTTGATGTATATAGGCTGCTTGGGCCTATGTCCTTTCAGGAGAAGCTCCTTCATGATCAGCTCATGGCCTATTTTATATCGCTTCTTGATATAAATTTTTTTCTAGAATAATTAACCATATCATCAAAGTTTTAAAATGTATTTACACAGTTTTACAAAGTATTCTTTAATACTTAAAAAATTTCCCACTGCATCTGTACTTATCTGGACTTTTTTTTTCAACCTAACTTTGGGTATTTTGTATTTTCCCACTCTTTTTCCCTCTTTGATGAAAGTAGATTATGACTTGTCTTACCTTACTTTTTAAAATGTCTTGAATTAATTAATCAATTCTACTGGTTTTAGGTTTTCTAGTTTAAATTAAATTTCATGTTTTATATTTATTCTGTCCTTCTGCTTTGAGCTTGATTCTCCCCCAAATTCTTGAGTTTTGAGATTAATTTATTTTATTTCACTCTGTTTTGTTGATTGATGAGACAATTTCAAACTATAAATTATTTCCCCTAGGACAACTTTAGCTTCAACACATACATTTTAGTGTACAGTAGTCTCATTATTGTTGTTTTGGAATAATAAGTTTTTGAGAGAGAGCAGTATATTTCCCAGGTGGTTGGGAAGTTACGGTTCATTTGTTTCTACTTATTTATTTTTAGCTTTATTGAATTTTGGTAAGAAAATGTGTTTTTTCTTTTCCTACATTTTAAGATATGTTGAGGTTAGCTTTATGGAAGGACATGGACTTCATGCCAAGTATACACTTAAGATCTGTCATTATGTC
Source organism: Carlito syrichta (assembly GCF_000164805.1). Lineage (NCBI taxonomy): Eukaryota > Metazoa > Chordata > Mammalia > Primates > Tarsiidae > Carlito > Carlito syrichta. The sequence continues at coordinate 1,208 of NW_006946850.1, read as the reverse complement.
ATAAGTACTTGAAAAAAAATACATCCTCTAATGTGATAATATAACATATGCCTGATATGCACATATGACATGTATCAAGGACTGAGAGAGATGTAGAATCTGATTTTTTTCTCACTTACCCCATTCATTGATCTGGAGATTATTGTACAATGGAATGGTTCTCCAACTGTGGTCCCTGGACCACATCTGAGAGTTGATTAGAAATGCAAAAATCTTGAGCTCTATTCCACACCTATGAATCAGACATTGGGGCTGGCAAACTGTATTTTACAAAGCTCCCAGGTGATTAGGATGCACACTTACATTTGAGGACCACTAGAAGATATGAGGTGTGGACCTCACTTTGTTTTCCTTCGTCCTGAGGAATTTTTCTTTTTTCCCCCACTGGTTTGCCCATTTATTCAACATTGTAGAGATGAGGTCTTGCCAAGTTGCCTAGACAGGTCTCGAGCCGATGGGCTCAGGCAATCCACTCACCTCAGCCTCCTAAAGCATGAGATTACTGGCTGAGCCACGGAGCCCGGCCTTGAAAGTTATCTGTAACCTTATCTCCTTCCTTAGTGGCCATTTCAAGAGTATTTAAATCAGTTGTATGCAATAAAGCCCCAAATTTATTTGCAGAATGTTACTTTATTTATTTGCAGAATGTCACTTAATGTAGGACCTTAAGTGACCAGGAGTACTAGTAGACTCTGATTTGACCGTCAAACGTTCTACTTCAGTCTGATTGACAGTTTGCACAGATTCTGATGATGCACCAGAAGATTTATCTTGTCACAGCTCATCTGAAGAGATAAGCTCCTCTCATATCGGAGAGAGTTCAGATTCTGTGAACACATCTTCAGAAAGAGACTCCTCAGTACTCCTAGGAGCAGTGCTGGCACTATCATTACTTGCATCACGGATCCTTGAGTCTATTTCCTCAGTATTACTTCCTGCCATTTTCTTTGAATGGCAGAAGTTCTTTTCTTCTGTTATTGACTGATCTATTTCTCTGTCATTAAACAAAGTTAAAAATTATTAGACTTTTAAAATTGTAATGTTTTGTTTTCCACAAACTGAATACTGAATTGATAACATTAAAAAGCCTTTTTTGAAAAGAATGTAGCATATATAAAGAGAATATGAAAAATTGATTTATTCATATATGACAAAGCAATTAAATCTAGTGACCAAAGTAATTCAATAGATCAAGTAATTTAGTCAAG
>NW_006946849.1:0-813 GCF_000164805.1 Carlito syrichta | reverse complement strand
CAGTCATGGAAGAAGAAGATGGCATGTTTATGCGAAGTACTCACAGCTAACCTGGAAATGTCATGGTTCATTTTCCCATTTTCCCACTATGCCGCTTGGCCTTTTCTAACATATGCAAGGGTTAAACTCTGAGGCACATCAAGAATGCTTTCTTTCACTTGGTTATAAGTTACTAGATATTGCTTGAGTAAAAAATGATATAAATATATTCATTCCTTATTGATTTAGGATTATGTAGTTCAGTGTTTAGACATAAGGTTTTTTAGAAGCACAAGTTTATAGTAAGTTCATTATGAATTCATTATAAGTTCTAACACTTATATAGGAGTTATGTAGGTCATTTATAACACTGTTTTCACTGACTTAGGATAAAGATTAATGTGAAGGTTTTTACTTAATTCAATAGTTAAAACTCTAAGTTAACATTTATAGAGTGGGTTTTCACTGAACTCATAATATACTAATCAGACACTTTTATGATAACTTAGCTAAAGACAGAAAGCAACCTTGGGGGCCTGGGAAACATTACTAAAAGCTTCTTTTGAGTTTTCTTTAGAAACAAGCACTGCAGAATAAAAGTAATGGAGACACCTGGACAAGAAAGGCAATTACAAGCTCTGAAGGTCATAAAGCCCCAGAAGGAAGACTACTGCTAAACTTTCTGGAGACAGTTCAAGAACTGTAATTTGGGACTTTGGACTAAAACTATCATCTTTGGCCTTATGAATAAGACTCATTGTCTGAATGTTTACAGGGTTCTTGGCTTGTTTATTGCTAAGACCACTAGATGGTGGTAACTTGTAGAGGATACGT
>NW_006946848.1:0-1076 GCF_000164805.1 Carlito syrichta | reverse complement strand
AAGAGAAAAATCAATAAAAAAACAGACCCAGAAGTAAATAGATTTGGTTAAAAAAATATAACAATTATTATATCTATACTCAAGACTACAGAAGAAAGATTGAGCATTTAAATGGGAATATGAAAAATATGAGACCCATTTAAACTTATTGGGAAAAAACTGCAATGTCTGAGTTGAAATACACTAAACAGAAGCAACGGCAGATTAGACATGGTAGCAGAAAACATTAGTGAATTTACAGATAAAGCAGTTAAAATTATCCAAAATGAAAAGAGAAAAAACAATGAATAGAGTACAAGAAAGATGTAAGACATAATGTGAAGCAACCTAAAATATGCTTAATTGGAGTTCCCAAAGAATTGAGTAAAGAAAGTATGAGAGCCGGGTCGGTGGCTCAGCCTGTAATCCCTCACCTTTGGGAGGCTGAGGTGAGTGGATTGCCTGAGCCTGCGGGTTTGAGACCCGCCTGGGCAGTGAGACCTCATCTCTACAATAAATCAAAAAAATTATCTGGGCGTGGTAGTGCGCGCCTGTATTTCCAGCTACTTGGAAGGCTGAGGTGGAAGGATCGCCGGAGCCCAGCAGGTCGAGGCTGCGGTGGCCGGGAGCGGCCACTGCACTCCAGTCTGGGAAACAGAGTGAGACTCCAACTCAAAAAAAAAAAATAAAGAAAGAAAGAATAAGCATGGTTTCTAATAAATAGTTAAAAAAAAAAAAGAAAGTATGAGAGACAAAAATATTTGAAGAAATCTGGCCAAAAATTTTCCAAATTTCATATAGACTATAAACCCATAGATCCAAGCTGAATGAATCCCAAGAAAAACAAATAGAAAAATTATACCAAGGAATATCATAATCAAATTGCTCAAAATCAGTGATAAAAAAATATCTTAAATGTAACCAAACAAAAATACTTAAAAAAAAAAAAACACACACAAAAACCCAGAGCATTAAATATAAAAATAACATGGCACTTCTCTTTGGTAAAATACAGTCAGAAAACAGTAGGGTAACACAGTTAAATTCTGAAAGAGAAGAAAACCCTGTCAACCTGAAATTTTATGCCTAGTGAAAAT
>NW_006946847.1:0-381 GCF_000164805.1 Carlito syrichta | reverse complement strand
GCTTCCAAAGTAGTTGTATCATTTTGCATTACCTCTAGCAATACACCAGCCTGCTGGCTTGCATTCTCACAAGCTTTGTTATTATCAGTATTTTGAATTTTAGTCATCTAACGGATATGAATATCATTGTTACTTTGATTTCCTACTTCTTAATGACACTTTAACAACTTGATTAAGATGCAGATAACACACTATGTATTCACATATTTAAAATGTACAATTCTAGAAAACCCTGAAGACTGCATCAAAAAAACCTGTTATAATTAATAAACAAATTTAGTACAGTTTCAGGATAAGAAAAATCATACAAAATCAGTAATGGTTTTTTTTATGCCAATAGCAAAACACCTGAACAAGAAATTTAAAAAGAAAAAATCTCAT
>NW_006946846.1:0-741 GCF_000164805.1 Carlito syrichta | reverse complement strand
GGGGCTGAGGCAGAAGTATCAGAGTGAGACTCACTGAGCTCATAGAAAAACTCTATCATTATGCTATAAAAAATAAAATAGTAGAGTAAAATAAATTGAAATGAAATAAAATAAAATAAAAAATGAAATTAAATAAAATAACCAAAAAATTAATTAATAAAATATAAAAAATTAAAAATTGAGCCAGATTTAGTGGTTCCTCCCTGGCATCTCAGCACTGTGGGAGGCCAAGCAGAAGGATCGGTTGAAACCAGGAGTTTGAGACTATCCTGGGGCTTTTAGCAAAACACTGTCTCAACAAATTAAAAAGATAAAATATTAAAATGAAATAAAACAAGAGAAATTAAAATAATTATAAAGACATAGTGGTTCCTAAATGTCATCCTAGCATTTTGGTTGGGTAAGGCGAGGTATTGCTTCAGGCCAGGAGTGTAAGAGTAGCCAAAGGATCATGGCAAAACCCTGTCATTACAAAATAAATAAATTAAATTGTAAAATAAGGTAAACTAAAGTAACATCAAATAAAAATAAATAAATAAAATAAAACAAAATAAAATAATTGGCCAGACTCAGTGGTTCCTCATACTCATCTGACCACTTTGGAAGGCCAAAGTGGGAGGTTGACTTGAGGACAGGAGTTGGAGACTTGCCTGGGATTCACAGCAAAACACTGTCTCTACAAATTGATAAAAATAGTAAAGCAAAGTAAAATAAAATGAATTAAAATAATATAAAATAAAA
>NW_006946845.1:0-905 GCF_000164805.1 Carlito syrichta | reverse complement strand
TGGAACCCCTGTCTCACAGATGAGGGCGCAGGCTGGGGTAGAAAGCCACCAGATTCAACTGGAGAGCATGTTGGAGCTGGTACCATAGAGCGGATGAGGAGTCCTGGCTTCTTCCTCTAGGTGCTGAGGGGCCTGGCTGGGGGCACAGCCCTAAGGACAGATGTATCCAGGTGGGCCCCTAGCTCCCCTCCTCTGCCCAGTGGCTGCTCAACTCTTGAAGGGTCACTAAGCCCTGAAACCAGGGACACACCACCTGACCATCACCCCCAGGCCACCCTGCCAAGACCAGACAATGCCCAAGTCTTACAAATGACGTGAGTTTGGGATGGGGCAGGTGTGGGTGGCCAACTAGGCAGACCTCCTCCTCCAGCTGGGCTGGTTGCACCCTCATTTGCTATTTTGCCCACATGTGGCCTGGATTCCATGGCTTAGGTACTCATTCTGGCCACACCATTCCCTGCTTGACCCCTGGAAGTCCTCTTGTCAAGTTTGTGAGATCAACATGGGCACGGTCAAGTGCCAATGCACACACATCTTAATATTATCTCTGAGTGTCCCAACAATTTTGAATCAGTGTGACAGCGTGGGGCCTCTGGTAACAAATGAGCTAAATAAGCATTCAGGAGATAGAGAGGTGGATGAACACATAGTTGAGTGAAAGAAGGATAGTGGCGTAATGGAAAGATAACGCACAAGTGCTTGGCTGGGAGCCTAAATGAATGGGCAGACAAGTTAACAGACAACCAGGCAGCCATATGATAAGATTAAAAGGCACAGAATAAACACCAGCCAAAGAAATTTAATTGATCATATGGAAATGGATTGCCACTGAATGAGTTATTTTTAATACTGCCCTCTGCTGGAGATGAAGGGGGCAACGCACTTTGTCCTCTCCATTGTACAGG
>NW_006946844.1:0-710 GCF_000164805.1 Carlito syrichta | reverse complement strand
CCAACTGTGGTCCCTGGACCACATGAGAGTTGTTTAGAAATGCAAAAATTTTGAGCTCTATTCACACCTATGAATCAGACATTGGGGCTGGCAATCTGTATCTTACAAAGTTCGCAGGTGATTAGGATGCATACTTACATTTGAGGACCACTAGAAGATATGAAGTGTGGACCTCACTTTGTTTTCCTTCATTCTGAGGAATTATTCTTTTTTTCCCCCACTGGTTTGCCCATTTTTTTCCATATTGTAGAGATGAGGTCTCGCCAAGTTGCCCAGGTGGTTCTTGAACCGAGGGGCTCAGCCAATTCACTCACCTCAGCCTCCCAAAGCATGAGATAACAGGCTGAGCCACCGAGCCCAGGCTTGAAACTTATCTGTAACCTTATCTCCTTCCTTAGTGGCCATTTCACGATTATTTAAATCAGTTGTATGCAATAAAGTCCCAACTTAATTTGTAGAATGTTCAGTGTCGGACCTTAAGTGACCAGGATTACTTTGATTTGACCGTCAAACATTCTACTTCAGTGTGATTGACAGTTTGCACAGATTCTGATGACGCACCAGAAGATTTATCTTGTCACAGCTCATCTGAAGAGATAAGCTCCTCTCGTATAGGAGAGAGTTCAGATTCTGTGAACACATCTTCAGAAAGAGACTCCTCAGTACTCCTAGGAGCAGTTCTGGCACTATCATTACCTGCATCATGGATC
>NW_006946843.1:0-662 GCF_000164805.1 Carlito syrichta | reverse complement strand
TAAAAAATGTATTTGCTAGAAAAAAATTAGACTAAAAAATTATACTAATGCTTGACTAACTCTCATGAAAGAATTTTTAAAATAATTATCAAGAACTTAATCCATGAGATAATAAAAATATTATGAAGCTACACAAATCAACAAAGTACACATTTCAAATCAGAAAATTACTCAGCCGGGCTCGGTGGCTCAGCCTGTAATCCCGCGCCTTTGGGAGGCTGAGGTGAGTGGATTGCCTGAGCCCGTGGGTTCGAGACCCGCCTGGGCAGCGAGACCTCATCTCTACAATAAATCAAAAAATCAACTGGGCATGGTAGCGTATGCCTGTAATTCCGGCTACTTGGAAAGCTGACGCGGAAGGATCGCCGGAGCCCAGCAGGTCGAGGCTGCGGTGGCCGGAAGCGGCCACTGCACTCCAGTCTGGGCGACCGAGTGAAACTCCAACTCAAAAAAAAAATAAAAAATAAAGAAAATTACTCAATAACTAATGTATGAACAAAAAGCTAAACACTTGAAAAAATCTAGATCTCTCTCATCTAACATCAAATTTCAAATGAACCAAAAGTTTAAATATTTTTTAAAACTGCAAAAGTATTAGAAGAAAATATGGGTGAATAATCTTGGTGTGGCAAAGACCTCTAAGTGTGACCAAAGAAGGGACC
>NW_006946842.1:0-714 GCF_000164805.1 Carlito syrichta | reverse complement strand
AGTGCAAACATCTATCTAATGAGATATAAGTCAGTAATTCTAAATCATGGTTACTAGGCTGGGCATGGTGACTCAAGTCTGTAAAGCTTATAATCACAGCATTTTGGGAGGCTGAGGCGAGAGGATTGCCTGAATTCAAGGGTTTGAGACCAGTCTGGGCAAACTGGTGAGACCTTGTCTCTACAATAAATCATAAAATTAGCCGGGCATGGTGTCGCACATCTGTAGTTCCAACTACTTGGAAGGCTGAGGTGGAAGGATCATCTGAGCCCAGCAGGTTGAGGCTGTGGTGGCTGTGATCGTGCCACTGCACTCCAGCCTGGGCAACAGAGTGAGACTCCAACTCAAAAGACAAATAAAAATTAAAAATAATAAAATAAAATAAAATCTTGATTACAAGGAGTTTATAATAAATGGAAATTACACAAGTTCTTTGTAAGGAAGTATTAACATTTATGTATATTACTATAATTTTAAGAACCATGCACAATATGCTGAACATATTGGAAGATAACACAAAAATAATTGGCTATTTCTGAATGATGAAGCTGGGTAACTTTTTCTCTCGTTGCTCTATTTGGTATTTTAAAAATTTTCTGTACAAAGTATGTATAATTTCTATAACCAGAATGGGTTAAATTTATTTTTTAAGTATTATTAGTTGAAGTACAATTCCTATCTCTTTCGCCTTTGTATTTGTTTCATCTTAAGAAA
>NW_006946841.1:0-411 GCF_000164805.1 Carlito syrichta | reverse complement strand
ACCAAGTCATGGAAAGATATGAATGAATCTTTGTGTGTGTGTGTGTGTGTGTGTGTGTGTTGGAGTCTCACTCTGTCACTCAGAATGGAGTGCAGTGGCCGCTTCCAGCCACTGCAGCCTCGTCTGCTGGGCTCCTGCGATCCTTCCACCTCAGTCTTCCAAGTAGCTGGAACTACAGGCACGCGCTACCACGCTCGGTAATTTTTTGATTTATTGTAGAAATGAGGTCTCGCCATGTTGCCCAGGCGGGTTGCAAACCCGCGGGCTCAGGCAATCCACTCACCTCAACCTCCCAAAGGCATGGGATTACAGGCTGAGCCGCTGAGTCCAACTATGAGTGAATCTTAAATGCATATTGCCAGTAGAAAAAGACCAACCAAAATAGAATATATGCTGTATAATTCCAAATGT
>NW_006946840.1:0-775 GCF_000164805.1 Carlito syrichta | reverse complement strand
TCAGGAAATCTCACGACCGTTGTGGGGCTGGACCCCTGCACTACATTTTAAGATATGTTGAGGTTACCTTTATGGAGGGACATGGACTTCATGCCAAGTATACCCTTAAGATCTGTTGTAATGTCATAAGTACTTGAAAAAAATACATCCTCTAATGTGATAATATAACATATGCCTGATATGCACATATCACATGTATCAAGTACTGAAGGAGATGTAGAATCTGATTTTTTTTCTCACTTGCCCCATTCATTGATCTGGAGCATATTGTACAATGGAATGGTTCTCCAACTGTGGTCTCTGGACCACCTGAGAGTTGATTAGAAATGTAAAAATCTTGAGCTCTATTCCACACCTATGAATCAGACATTGGGGCTGGCAATCTGTATTTTACAAAGTTCCCAGGTGATTAGGATGCATACTTACATTTGAGGACCACTGGAAGATATGAGGTGTGGACCTCACTTTGTTTTCCTTCATTCTGAGGAATTATTCTTTTTTTCCCCCACTGGTTTGCCCATTTTTTTCCATATTGTAGAGATGAGGTCTCGCCAAGTTGCCTAGGTGGGCCTTGAACTGAGGGGCTCAGCCAATTCACTCACCTCAGCCTCCCAAAGCATGAGATAACAGGCTGAGCCCGGCCTTGAAACTTATCTGTAACCTTATCTCCTTCCTTAGTGGCCATTTCACGATTATTTAAATCAGTTGTATGCAATAAAGTCCCAACTTAATTTGTAGAATGTTCAGTGTCGGACCTTAAGTGACCAGGATTACT
>NW_006946839.1:0-749 GCF_000164805.1 Carlito syrichta | reverse complement strand
AGAAAAAGTTACCCAGCTTCATCATTCAGAAATAGCCAATTATTTTTGTGTGATTTACTTCCAATATGTCAGCATATGTGCATGGTTCTTAAAATTATAGTAATATACATAAATGTAATACTTCCTTATGAAGAACTCATGTAATTCCCATTTATTGTAAACTACTTGTAATCAAGATTTTATTTTATTTTATTATTTTTAATTTTTATTTGTCTTTTGAGTTGGAGTCTCACTCTGTTGCCCAGGCTGGAGTGCAGTGGCATGATCACAGCCACCGCAGCCTCAACCTGCTGGGCTCAGGTGATCCTTCCACCTCAGCCTTCCAAGTAGTTGGAACTACAGGTGTGCGACACCATGCCCGGCTAATTTTATGATTTATTGTAGAGACAAGGTCTCACCAGTTTGCCCAGACTGGTCTCAAACCCTTGGATTCAGGCAATCCTCTCGCCTCAGCCTCCCAAAATACTGTGATTATAAGCTTTACAGGCTTGAGCCACCATGCCCAACCTAGTAACCATGATTTTGAATTACTGACTTATATCTCATTAGATAGATGTTTGCACTGCTACTTCCCAGGATTTAAACTATAACTGCTTACATATACAAATGTTATTAAACATGAAAGTCAGAACCATTCAGTTGTCTGATATCAGAACTCTTTACCTTAACAAATGTTCTTAGAACTGTTATTGAGAGTTATTTTATGAGCCTGAAAGTTTTCTGTAAATACTTTCGCATCAGTTCTATTC
>NW_006946838.1:0-748 GCF_000164805.1 Carlito syrichta | reverse complement strand
TAGAAGATATGAAGTGTGGACCTCACTTTGTTTTCTTCATCTGAGGAATTATTCTTTTTTCCCCCACTGGTTTGCCCATTTTTTTCCATATGTAGAGATGAGGTCTCGCCAAGTTGCCCAGGTGGGTCTTGAACCGAGGGGCTCAGCCAATTCACTCACCTCAGCCTCCCAAAGCATGAGATAACAGGCTGAGCCACCGAGCCCAGGCTTGAAACTTATCTGTAACCTTATCTCCTTCCTTAGTGGCCATTTCACGATTATTTAAATCAGTTGTATGCAATAAAGTCCCAACTTAATTTGTAGAATGTTCAGTGTCGGACCTTAAGTGACCAGGATTACTTTGATTTGACCGTCAAACATTCTACTTCAGTCTGATTGACAGTTTGCACAGATTCTGATGACGCACCAGAAGATTTATCTTGTCACAGCTCATCTGAAGAGATAAGCTCCTCTCGTATAGGAGAGAGTTCAGATTCTGTGAACACATCTTCAGAAAGAGACTCCTCAGTACTCCTAGGAGCAGTTCTGGCACTATCATTACCTGCATCATGGATCCTTGAGTCTATTTCCTCAGTATTACTTCCTGTCATTTTCTTTGAATGGCAGAAGTTGCTTCCTTCTGTTATCAACTGATCTATTTCTCTGTCATTACACAAAGCTAAAAATTATTAGACTTTTAAAATTGTAATGTTTTGTTTTCCATAAACTGAATACTGAATTAATATCATTAAAAAGCCTTTTTGAAAAG
>NW_006946837.1:0-895 GCF_000164805.1 Carlito syrichta | reverse complement strand
CACTCACCTCAGCCTCCCAAAGGTGCAGGATTACAAGCTGAGCCACCAAGCCTTGCTTAGTCATTTCTGACAGTCATTCCAACACTCTGGGAGGCCAAGTCGGGTAGATAACTTCAGGGCAGGAGTGTCAGACATTCCTGGGCCTCTTGGCAAAACCCTGTCACTACAAAATAAAAAAAAAAATAGTAAAATAAAATAAAATATATAAAGAGCCAGACTTAGTGCATCCTGCCTGGCATCCCAGCACTATCTGAGGCTGATGTGGGAGGATTTCTTGGAGCCAGAAGTATGAGACTAGCCTGGGGTTCATAGCAAAACCCTGTCTCTACAAAATAAAAACAATAAAATACATTAAAATAAAATGAAATAAAATAATTAGCCAGACTTAGTGTTTTCTCACTGTCATCCCAGCATTTTGGGAGGCTGAGGCGTGAGCATCACTTTAGGTCAAGTATATGAGACTAGACTGGGCCTCATGGCAAAACCCTATCACTACTAAATAAAATGTTTAAAATAGTAAAGTAAAATAAAATAAAATAATTAGAAAAACTTAGTGGTTCCACAAAGTCATCCTAGCATTTTGGGAGATCAAGGCAGGAGGATCACTTCAGGCCAGGAGTGTGATACTAGCCTGGGGCTCATGGCAAAACCCTGTTGCTACAAAATAAAAAAAATTGTAAAGTTAAATAAAATCACATAAAATAAAGTCAAACAAAATAAAATTAAATAAAAATTAGCTGGACTTAGTGGTTCCTGCATCACATACCAGGACTTTGTTAAGCCAGGGCAGGAGTATCGCTTTGAGGCCAGGTGTTTGAGATAGCCTGGGTCTCATAGCTAAAACACTGCCTCTACAAAATAAAAAAATAGTAAAAAATAAAATATATTTTAAAAT
>NW_006946836.1:0-768 GCF_000164805.1 Carlito syrichta | reverse complement strand
TTCTGAATGATGAAGCTGGGTAACTTTTTCTCTCGTTCTATTTGGTATTTTAAAAATTTTCTGTACAAAGTATGTATAATTTCTATAACCAGAATGGGTTAAATTTATTTTTTAAGTATTATTAGTTGAAGTACAATTCCTATCTCTTTCGCCTTTGTATTTGTTTCATCTTAAGAAATCTATTAAATATGCAAGTGTCCTCTACTGGTGATTCACTCAAATTGCATAGATAGGATCTTGGAATTGGGCAAAAGTTTTTAGAAAATGTATCTGTGCATTTAACAAAATTATAAGATCCTTATGTAAGAGATAAAGATAACAAACTTAATAGGAAATATATTTAGATAAGTGCTGTTCCCTTCACAGTTAATATGCTGAAAGGTTAAACATTTATGTCAATGATGCTGTCACTGCTCAGAATAAAACCTTTGAAATCAACTTCCCAAGCAGTATGAAACAGAAGCAAGCAAATCTTATACCTCATTTTTGCCACAGATGACATCACTCTGCAAAACCATTTATTTTATTTTTCTGATGTGGTTTCAAATATAGCTTCTGATTAACCCATAAGACAGAATTTCTAATTTTTTTGGAGGAATTTTAAAAAATGTTTCTGTCAAATGCAGGTGACACTGAATGATAAACAGTGATTTGAAATAGACCTAGAGCATCCTTGTGGAATAGCTATAGCTTGTTCAGAATAAGAAAATCTGAGCCAGGCTCAGTGGCTCAGCCTGAAATCCCGCGCCTTTGGGAGGCTGAGGTGAG
>NW_006946835.1:0-732 GCF_000164805.1 Carlito syrichta | reverse complement strand
GGGGCAGAGTAGCTTGCACAAGAGGAAAGGAACAAATTATTTTTGTCTCTGAGGAGGACTGACTGAGTTGTTAGAATACCTTTAATAAAATAAAATTCTTTATTCAAAAAAGTCTTTACTATACCATCCACTCAATAGATAATATTTTGGCATAGTAATCTAATCTCTAGTGGTACAGATAATTCCTAGATGTTATTATTCTTGACTGTTTGTTATATTTATGGATCATCTTCAAAAGTCAGTTTCAGCCAATAAGGATTATTGGAGTTGGGTAGAGGGATGAGACAAAGCGAAAGTCAGGAGGATTAGAGTCAAAGAAAAGAAGATTTTTCTGTCTGTTACTCTACTTTTCTACTTGTGTTATGATATTTTCAGATTTTCTTTCTTTTTTTGTTGAGTTGGAGTCTCACTACTCTGTCACCCAGACAGGAATGCAGTGGCCGCTCCCGGCCACTGCAGCCTTGACCTGCTGGGCTCCAGCAATCCTTCCACCTCAGCCTTCTGAGTAGCCAGAATTACAGCCATGCACTACCACACACGGCTAATTTTTTTATTTTATTGTAGAGATGAGGTCTCACCTACCCAGGTGGGTCTCGAACCCACAGGTTCAGGCACTCCACTCACCTCAGCCTCCCAAAGGCGCGGGATTTCAGGCTGAGCCACTGAGCCTGGCTCAGATTTTCTTATTCTGAACAAGCTATAGCTATTCCACAAGGATGCTCTAGGTCTATT
>NW_006946834.1:0-3653 GCF_000164805.1 Carlito syrichta | reverse complement strand
GACCCCTGGCCACAAAGCGAGTCTGGCGGCTGAGACCATCTGTCTTCCATCTTTGCTGTTGGTACAGCTGAAGAAATTCTGTGCAGTCATGGAAGAAGAAGATGGCATGTTTATGTGAAGTACTCACAGCTAACCTGGAAATGTCATGGTTCATTTTCCCATTTTCCCACTATGCCGCTTGGCCTTTTCTAACATATGCAAGGGTTAAACTCTGAGGCACATCAAGAATGCTTTCTTTCACTTGGTTATAAGTTACTAGATATTGCTTGAGTAAAAAATGATATAAGTATATTCATTCCTTACTTGATTTAGGATTATGTAGTTCAGTGTTTAGACATAAGGTTTTTTAGAAGCACAAGTTTATAGTAAGTTCATTATGAATTCATTATAAGTTCTAACACTTATATAGGAGTTATGTAGGTGATTTATAACACTGTTTTCACTGACTTAGGATAAAGATTAATGTTAAGGTTTTTACTTAATTCAATAGTTACAACTCTAACATTTATAGAGTGGGTTTTCACTGAACTCATAATATACTAATCAGACACTTTTATGATAACTTAGCTAAAGACAGAAAGCAACCTTGGGGGCCTGGGAAACATTACTAAAAGCTTCTTTTGAGTTTTCTTTAGAAACAAGCACTGCAGCATAAAAGTAATGGAGACACCTGGACAAGAAAGGCAATTACAAGCTCTGAAGGTCATAAAGCCCCAGAAGGAAGACTACTGCTAAACTTTCTGGAGACAGTTCAAGAACTGTAATTCGGGACTTTGGACTAAAACTATCATCTTTGGCCTTATGAATAAGACTCATTGTCTGAATGTTTACAGGGTTCTTGGCTTGTTTATTGCTAAGACCACTAGATGGTGGTAACTTGTAGAGGATACGTACGTGAAGGAATTTTCTTTGTCTTGCCCCTTCACGAATGGTATAAAAGCTCTGTGTTAACTAACATTAAATTGTCTTCTGTTCAGGAAGCAGGTGTCCGAGTATAATGTTTTTGTCTTTCGCCTATCCGTCTCTCCTTCAGGAAATCTCACGACCCTTGCGGGGCTGGACCCCTGCACTACATTTTAAGATATGTTGAGGTTACCTTTATGGAGGGACGTGGACTTCATGCCAAGTATACCCTTAAGATCTGTTGTAATGTCATAAGTACTTGAAAAAAATACATCCTCTAATGTGATAATATAACATATGCCTGATATGCACATATCACATGTATCAAGTACTGAAGGAGATGTAGAATCTGATTTTTTTTCTCACTTGCCCCATTCATTGATCTGGAGCATATTGTACAATGGAATGGTTCTCCAACTGTGGTCCCTGGACCACCTGAGAGTTGATTAGAAATGTAAAAATCTTGAGCTCTATTCCACACCTATGAATCAGACATTGGGGCTGGCAATCTGTATTTTACAAAGTTCCCAGGTGATTAGGATGCATACTTACATTTGAGGACCACTAGAAGATATGAGGTGTGGACCTCACTTTGTTTTCCTTCATTCTGAGGAATTATTCTTTTTTTCCCCCACTGGTTTGCCCATTTTTTTCCATATTGTAGAGATGAGGTCTCGCCAAGTTGCCTAGGTGGGTCTTGAACCGAGGGGCTCAGCCAATTCACTCACCTCAGCCTCCCAAAGCATGAGATAACAGGCTGAGCCACCGAGCCCGGCCTTGAAACTTATCTGTAACCTTATCTCCTTCCTTAGTGGCCATTTCACGATTATTTAAATCAGTTGTATGCAATAAAGTCCCAACTTAATTTGTAGAATGTTCAGTGTCGGACCTTAAGTGACCAGGATTACTAGTAGACTCTGATTTGACCGTCAAACATTCTACTTCAGTCTGATTGACAGTTTGCACAGATTCTGATGACGCACCAGAAGATTTATCTTGTCACAGCTCATCTGAAGAGATAAGCTCCTCTCGTATAGGAGAGAGTTCAGATTCTGTGAACACATCTTCAGAAAGAGACTCCTCAGTACTCCTAGGAGCAGTTCTGGCACTATCATTACCTGCATCATGGATCCTTGAGTCTATTTCCTCAGTATTACTTCCTGTCATTTTCTTTGAATGGCAGAAGTTCCTTCCTTCTGTTATCAACTGATCTATTTCTCTGTCATTACACAAAGCTAAAAATTATTAGACTTTTAAAATTGTAATGTTTTGTTTTCCACAAACTGAATACTGAATTAATATCATTAAAAAGCCTTTTTGAAAAGAATGTAGCATGTATCATGAGAATATGAAAAATTGATTTATTCATATATGACAAAGTAATTAAATCTAGTGACCAAGTAATTCAATAGATCAAGTAATTTAGTCAAACTTTTGTATCAACTGCTTAAAATTTCCTTGCAAGTAATCTACTTGAAGGGAATTTGATGATGAAAATTCTGGGTAAAGCTATCATTTTAAACTAAAATTTACTAATTGATGGAGTATGGAAATAAACTTAGGAAAACTTTAAGTTAAAATTTTAAGTCTCTCAATAAGGTTTTGAAAAAACTCCCAATGATTTATTATATACATACATATACACACACTCATACACAGTGCTTATTCAAGTAGATATTAAATGAAATATATAGCTCAAATGTGAAGGCTAAAATCAACCAGAATAGAACTGATGCAAAAGTATTTACAGAAAATTTTCAGGCTCATAAAATAACTCTCAATAACAGTTCTAAGAACATTTGTTAAGGTAAAGAGTTTAGATATCAGACAACTGAATGGTTCTGACTTTCATGTTTAATAACATTTGTATACGTAAGCAGTTATAGTTTAAATTCTGGGAAGTAGCAGTGCAAACATCTATCTAATGAGATATAAGTCAGTAATTCTAAATCATGGTTACTAGGCTGGGCATGGTGACTCAAGCCTGTAAAGCTTATAATCACAGCATTTTGGGAGGCTGAGGTGAGAGGATTGCCTGAATTCAAGGGTTTGAGACCAGTCTGGGCAAACTGGTGAGACCTTGTCTCTACAATAAATCATAAAATTAGCCGGGCATGGTGTCGCACATCTGTAGTTCCAACTACTTGGAAGGCTGAGGTGGAAGGATCATTTGAGCCCAGCAGGTTGAGGCTGTGGTGGCTGTGATCGTGCCACTGCACTCCAGCCTGGGCAACAGAGTGAGACTCCAACTCAAAAGACAAATAAAAATTAAAAATAATAAAATAAAATAAAATCTTGATTACAAGGAGTTTATAATAAATGGAAATTACACAAGTTCTTTGTAAGGAAGTATTAACATTTATGTATATTACTATAATTTTAAGAACCATGCACAATATGCTGAACATATTGGAAGATAAATCAACACAAAAATAATTGGCTATTTCTGAATGATGAAGCTGGGTAACTTTTTCTCTCGTTGCTCTATTTGGTATTTTAAAAATTTTCTGTACAAAGTATGTATAATTTCTATAACCAGAGTGGGTTAAATTTATTTTTTAAGTATTATTAGTTGAAGTACAATTCCTATCTCTTTCGCCTTTGTATTTGTTTCATCTTAGAAATCTAATTTGCTATTAATATGCAAGTGTCCTCTACTGGTGATTCATTCAATTGCATAGATAGGATCTTGGACCTGGGCAAAGTTTTTAGAAATGTATCTGTGCATTTAACAAAATTATAAAATCCTT
>NW_006946833.1:0-698 GCF_000164805.1 Carlito syrichta | reverse complement strand
GATGACAAAGTCCAGGTGCACTGAGGACCCCTGGCCACAAAGCAAGTCTGGGCGGCTGAGGCCCTTCTGTCTTCCATCTTTGCTGTTGGTACAGCTGAAGAAATTCTGTGCAGTCATGGAAGAAGAAGATGGCATGTTTATGCGAAGTACTCACAGCTAACCTGGAAATGTCATGGTTCATTTTCCCATTTTCCCACTATGCCGCTTGGCCTTTTCTAACATATGCAAGGGTTAAACTCTGAGGCACATCAAGAATGCTTTCTTTCACTTGGTTATAAGTTACTAGATATTGCTTGAGTAAAAAATGATATAAGTATATTCATTCCTTATTTGATTTAGGATTATGTAGTTCAGTGTTTAGACATAAGGTTTTTTAGAAGCACAAGTTTATAGTAAGTTCATTATGAATTCATTATAAGTTCTAACACTTATATAGGAGTTATGTAGGTCATTTATAACACTGTTTTCACTGACTTAGGATAAAGATTAATGTGAAGGTTTTTACTTAATTCAATAGTTAAAACTCTAAGTTAACATTTATAGAGTGGGTTTTCACTGAACTCATAATATACTAATCAGACACTTTTATGATAACTTAGCTAAAGTCAGAAAGCAACCTTGGGGGCCTGGGAAACATTACTAAAAGCTTCTTTTGAGTTTTCTTTAGAAACAAGCACTGCAGAATAAAAGTAATGGAG
>NW_006946832.1:0-7772 GCF_000164805.1 Carlito syrichta | reverse complement strand
ATGTAAAACTTAGCCTCTTAGTCAATCTACAGATTCAATGAAATAACAATTAAGTTAACATCATTCTTCTCAGACATGGAAATTGCAATAAAGAGTTCAAAAGAAACCATAAACAATCATGAATAGCCAAAAGAATCTTATCAAAAGAACCAAGCAGGAGCTATTGCAGTTCCAGACTACAAAACTTACTATATGTTTACAGTAATCAACACAGCCTGGTATTGGTACAATAGGTCCATAGGACAATGGATCAGGACAGAGAATGAAATCCTCAAATTCTCAACCAACACATCTTTGAAAAAACCTCCAAGACCCACAGGTTAATGGAGAACATATTCAGTAAATGGTGCGGGGAAAAGGCTGACAACATGCACAAGATTGAATCAGACCCATATCTATCACCATACACATTAACTCTAAATGGATCAAAGACCTAAACGTAAAACACCAAATTACAATAATCTTACAAAACGCAGGGGACACCATTAGGGAAACTGGAATCGGAATCAAATTCCTCTCAGAGCCCTGAATACCCATGCCTTAAGTAGTAAGTTAGATAAGCGGAACCTCAACAAATTAATATTCCTCTGTAAAACAAAATAAACCATCAGAAGAGCAGGCATACAGCCAACAGAATGTGGAAAACGATTCTCCACCAAAATATCTGTAAAAAGGAATAACATCTAGGATCTAAAAGAATCTCTAACACTCAGAAAAATCAGACAAACTTTCCCTTTGAAAAGTGTGCAAAAAACATGATTGGATCTTTTTGATAAGAAGAGATATGGCCAGCCAGCAGACACATGAAAATTGCTCAGCCTCATTATCATTAAAGAAATGTATATTTAATCACTTTGAAATACCAATACCACCTGTAAGCCTGGCCATCATTAAGAAAAGAAGCAATAACAGATGCAGGTCTGGATTTGGGAAGAAATAAATGCTTCTACACTGCATGTGAACTGAAAAGTAGAGCAGCATCATTTGAAAACAGTGTGATGGTTTGTAAAGGGACAAGTATTGACCTACCATGTGACTCAGTTATTCCCCTGTAGAGAATATACCTGGAGGAACTCAAATCATTTTACCAAAAAGATACCTGCACCAGTATGTTTCTTGCAGCTCTAATCAAAATTTAAATAAAACATGGTAACAACCAGGTTGCCCATCAAAGCTGAAATGGAGAAAACAAAAGTGGTATATACACAGTGGAATATAATGCAGCCATAAAAAAGGAAAGTTATAATGATTTTACGGAACGTTTGATGGATGTGATGTAGGTCATTTTCAGTGATTTATCACAGAAACAAGAACAGAGTTCCATATGTTCTCACTCATGAGCTGAACTTGATCACTTATATTGCTGTTATAAATCATTGGCAGTATTGGAAAAGTGTTTGGGGGAGGGGTGAAATTGTGAGAGTAGGGATACTGCTAAAGAGCGAAGGGGCATACCTCATCAACCAGGAACGCTGAATAATCAATGTTTCTATATCTAACTCTGAATTGCACAGCACATTTTTTAAAATATTTGAATAAATAATAAAATAAATAAATAGTGACAGGTGTAAAACATGCATTTGACTTTATTTGTTTATTCTATTTTTTTTTTTACTTTAAAAACGGATAATATTCAGGTTTGGGCCTAGAAATGTCCATTATGCAGGTGTTGATTTTTTAAGAATTGTATAATACTCCAATGAAAACTCCTTTTCCCTTTAATACATTGGAATACATGGTATAATTCTGCCTTCAAAAGTGACAACTAAACTGTTTCTCACAAAAATTCTGAATTTTTTATTCTTCCTATATTGTAACTTGTTGACATGCCAGATCTATATCATTCTTAGAAAACCGAGCCTTGAGATTCAGTGCAGGAAAGTGCTATTCAGAATGCAGAAGGCATAAAAATATTAAAAATTTTAGAAAATAAAACAGTATCTTAATTTAATACAACTTTTTCCATTCTTAAAATTTGTGTACATTTTTTGGTGCACTCTGTAATTTATGCTTGTTAATTTTGATTAAATATTACAGATCTGCAATACTTACAGAAAATTTGTCCTTATATATTTGAAGGAATTATAAAATCACATTCCCTTTATACTTTAACCCAATTTATATTTTTAAATGTGTATTTCCATTGAATCTCCTAGTATTTTGTCTACCTAACACGTAGTCTGTACCCTGACAAAATATCCGATTAATCTGATACTTTCAATCGCCAAGCATTTACAATGAGACACACAGAAATGGGGAATACTGGGCCCAATATATATAAACCAAAATAACAGAGAGATTTACAAAGTAGTACGTATTTGGGTTCTGCATTAGTATTAAAATTTAGTTAATTGAAAATTCTGGAAAACTGATTACGATCTTAGGAAAAGCAATGTTCAATCCTGTAGAAAAACTCAAGGCTGTTACACAATACTAAAAACATCAAAAAGTTTCTAACTAAAGAAAGTGCTAAAATATTATTTGGTGGCTGAACCAGCCTCAACAGGACTCCATTACTATAAAATAAAGACTACCTATTGGGTAACCCCCTCATGTCCCCTCCCAGTTAGAGAGTTTCTCGGTCTCTCAATAAACACTGCTTTAAAAAAAATAAAAGACTACCACGTTCAGAGGATTCTTGAATGGTCACTTATCCCTGGAGAAATTTTTGGATAGGTTTGAACACATGGCTCTCTTCAATTCTTGGGAATGAAATCCACCATTTGGCAGAGCACTGTACACAAGTGCTTGAAGCATAAGGATTGCTGAGCACTCAAGGTCCCTCCCATTATGATGTCAAAGTTCTGAGGCTGATGTAACAAATGACAATTTGACATGCTTGTTTCCCTGACTTACCTCTTTTAATGTAGAAATTTTCCTTTTAGTCAATCTACAGATTCAATGAAATAACCATTAAGTTAACATCATTTTTCACAGACCTGGAAATTGCAATGAAGAATTCATATGAAACCATAAGTAATCATGAATAGACAAAAGAATCTTATCAAAAGAAACAAATCAGGAGCTATAGCAATTCCATACTTCAAACTTTATTATATGTTTACAGCCATCAACTCAGCCTGTTATTGGTACAAGAATAGGTCCATAGGCCAATGGATCAGGACAGAGAATGAAATCCTCAAATTCGCAACCAACTCATCTTATAAAAAACCTCCAAGACCCGATGGATAATGGAGAACATTTTCATAAATGGTGCTGGGAAAAGGCTGAAAACATGCCCAAGATTGAAACAGGACCCCTATGTATCACCATACACATTACCTCTAAACGAATCAAACACCTAAATGTAAAAGACCAAATTATAATAATCTTAGAAAACGCAGGAGACACCATTAGGGAAACTGGAACCGGAAACTAAGTCCTCTTCAGAGACTTAAATACCCATGCCTTAAGAAGTAAGACAAGTGGGATCTCATCAAATTAATATACTTCTGCAAAACAAAAGAAACTATCAGAAAAGCAGGGATACTGCCAACAGAATGGTAAAAACGATTCTCCACCTATATATCTGTAAAAAGGCATAGCATCTAAGATCTACAAGAAACTCTAACACTCAGAAAAATCAGACACATTCCCTTAGAAAAGTGTGCAATGTACGTGATTGGACACTTTTCATAAGAAGAGATACAGGCAGCCTGCAGACACAGTAAAATTGCTCAACCTCACTCATCATCAAAATTGCATATGACACCACTTTGAAATACCATAATTCCCTGATGTAGAGTAACCTATTCTATAATACTTTCTATGAATAAAATAAATTCAGTTTCTATTATAAGTAGAAAAAACATACACAAATAGTAACTAAGAACTGGTTTAAAAGAATGCAGCCCAGCCCAAAGTGGATGCTGGGCTCTTAGAATGCAGCCCAGTCCAAAGTTCTGCTGGGCCATTTCTGGTAAGTCTAGATAATCATCTATACCATCTAAAGCTGGAAACAGCTCTCTAAATGTATATCCTAATTCTACAAATATACTTTAAAATCTTATAAAGAAGCTTGTATCATGTATAAGGCTCCCAAATGTGACCTGAGTTTGAACTGTGTTAAGATTAAAGCTGAAATCTCAGTCTGTGAGAAACGGGAAAATTGATCCCTAGAGTCAGTCATGCCTGTCATATTCTCAGAACTTCATTCTTAGATCATCAAAGTCCCTGCTAGTGGGTCATGCCAAACAACAAAGAAAGGAGGAGGGAATAGGCCTTCAGCTCCTGAACACAACCTGGTGGTCTCAGGGTCCACAACCCACCTGGATCCCTGATGCTCACTTGGGCTTCCACTACCAGCTAACAACATAAACATATAGTAAGATAGATACGTAGAATTTTAGAATAGCCATTTTGTTAAGAGATTGTAATCAATTGTTCCTAGAAATGGCCCATGGTGATCTTCGGACTGGGCCACATTCTTTAGGAACTGGTTTGAGCTATAATTAAGAGTTTCCATGGTGTAGATAGCATTAGGAAAGAATAGAAAGGTATTAGGATTTAAGCAGAAGTTATTGATTATTGGAGTTTTACGTTTAGGTCTTTGATCCATTTAGAGTTAATGCGAATGGTGATAGACATGGTTCCTGTTTCAATCTTGTGTATGGAGT
Organism: Carlito syrichta; assembly: GCF_000164805.1. Classification (NCBI taxonomy): domain Eukaryota; kingdom Metazoa; phylum Chordata; class Mammalia; order Primates; family Tarsiidae; genus Carlito; species Carlito syrichta. The sequence continues at coordinate 3,156 of NW_006946832.1, read as the reverse complement.
GGCCTTTTCCCAGCACCATTTACTGAATATGTTCTCCATTAACCAGTGGTCTTGGAGCTTTTTTCAAAGATGAGTTGGTTGAGAGTTTGAGGATTTCATTCTCTGTCTTGATTCATTGGCCAATGGACCTATTCTTGTTCCAATAACAGACTGTGTTGATTACTATAAAAATATAGCAAAGTTTGTAGTCTGGACTGCGATATCTCCTGTTTTGTGTCTTTTGATAAGGTTTTTTGGCTATTCGTGATTATTTATGGTTTCCTATTAATTCTTTATTGCAATTTCCAGGTCTGAGAAGAATGATGTTAACTTAATGGTTATTTCACTGAATCTGTAGACTGACTAAAAGGCTAATTTTTACATTAAAAGAGGCAAGTAAAGACACAGAAACAAGAATGTCACATTGTCATTTATGACATCAGCCTCAGAAATTTGACATCATAATGGGAGGGACCTTGACTACTGAGCAATCCTGAGGTTTCAAGCACTTGTGTACAGTGCTCTGCCAAATGTGGTAGACATGGTGGATTTCATTCCCAAGAAGTGAAGGGAACCATGTGTTCACAGCTATCCAAAAATTTCTCCAGGCATAAGTGACCATTCAAGAATCCTCTAAATGAGGTAGTCTTTTTTTTAAAGCAGTGTTTACTTAGAAGACCAAGAAACCTCCAAACTGGTAGGGGTCCTGTTGTGTTTACCCAAGAGGTAATGTTTTATTATTATGGTCACAGTGTCCTGTTGAGGCTTCATTATAGCATAACCAAATAATATTTTAGAACTATCTTTAGTTTAGAAACTTTTGGATGCTTTGAGTATTGGGTAACAGCCTTTGAGCCGTTTTTCCCACATGATTTGAGCATTGCTTTTGCTAAGATCTTAATCACTTTTGCAGAATTTTCAATTATCTAAATTTTTATACTAATGTAGAACCCAAATGCTTACTACATTGTAAATCTCCATGTTATTTTGGATTACATTTATTGTGCTCCAAATTCTCTTTTTTCTGTGTGTCTCATTGTAAATGATTGATGATTAATTGTATAAGAATAATAGGACACTTTGTTGCAGAGTACAGCATTATGTCTTACATAGAGAAAATACTTCAGGATTCAATGGAAGTACTCTTTGAAAAATATAAATTGGTTTAAAATATAAAGGGAATGTGATTTTATATTTTCTTCAAATATATAAGGGAAACTTTTATCTAAGAATTGCACTTCTGTAACATATAATCAAAATTAACAAGCAGAAAATACAGAGTGCACCAAGAAAATGTACACACGTTTTAAGAATGGAATAAGGTGTATTAAATTATGATAATGTTTTATTTTCTTAGGTTTTTAAGATTTATTATGGGAATTGGAATCTTGTCTGCCGGGTACGGAGCTTCTTCTGGAGGCAGAGATGGCAATGGGGCAACCTGATCTACAAAACCTCTGCAAAGGAGAACTGCAGTGGGCTTCTGGCTCTCTCCCCAGGAACTGCAGACCCCAACATCCCAGCCTGCTCTTCATACGGAGCTAGGCCACTGCCACCACTGGGGCATCGCAGCGGTCTGGACAGCCACTGCAGCACAGACACATCAACCACCGCTGTCGCTGTGGCCTACATGGAGGACATAGCACATTGCAACACCCAGGCTGGAGGTGATCCACAACTTCAGTTCTTGAAACACCTGCAGGCAAGATCTGCTGTTATCGTTGCCACCTCTCCTGTGGCTGAGACGTCCTGCCTGCTGTGAGTCCCCCCCACGTGTGCCCTGAGGCAGGCTTTCAGCTTCATCTCCAGCCTCTGCCCGTTTCCTGTCCAGCCCCATCCCCTCAGGGGCGAGTTGCTGAGATAGCACCACCTGCTGGCGATTCAAGTTAACATCACTGAAACAGGAGAAACAAACTTGAAAAACAGACACAGCCCAGAGTGGTGAATGGAAGGTGATCTGATCTGTCCCTCACAGCAGACCAGGGGCAACTGATCCTAACTGCAAACTAATTTACCAGTTAGAAAAGAAAGCAAGAAATCAGTGCTGAAAGGACATTGGACTTAAACGAAAAATCTCAGAGTGTGTTTGATTGGTTCTGTTAGTTTAATGACTTAATTCTATTCCAACTGTATTATTCCTTTTCTCCCTCTTCCTTTTCTTCTCTTTTCTTCTCTCTGTAAACCATATATTTGTATAGAGGAACAGTACACCAATAAGGTGATTAGTTAACTTGAGTGTTAGCATCCTTGTATGTTTTATTTTTTTTGTCTGGGAGATGGTTAGTCTGTAGCTGTAGTCTATTGCTTTTACCTGTTTCAGTATAGGTCTCTCTCTCTCTCCATTTGTTGGCACACTCCTTTGTTTCCCCTCTTACTCCTCTATCTCTCCAACTCCCTCTTCAACACACTGTCTGCTCCATTCTCTTCCCTCTGTTAACCACATTTTATTTCAGGGAGTAAACCTACAGCCCCACCGCAAAAACAGATTCCAAGGCAGTGGGAAGTGGGTTCCAGATTATCAATACACCTGTCAGTGAATACCAGTATCTGCAGATAGATTTTGAATCACAGCTCCCCCCTTAAGTAAATCTCAAAACTGCAAAAAGGAACACCCCCAACCTACAGCACAACTCCAGATTTGAACAAGGTAAGAGGGTATACATAAAGAATAGGAGGTTGAACTAACAGAAGTAAAACCAAACCCTCTGACCCTGAATAACAGAATTAAAGAAGATGGTGACGTGAAGGGAAGGAAAAAGTAAGGAGGGAAAAAAAACGCACAAATGAAGAAAAACCAAAAGAAGAATGTAGGTCTCACACAGGCTTCTGGAAGACAGACACTGAGAAAACAGATTCTGGAACACAAACAATGAAGAGCCCCCAGAATGACTGGTCACATGCAACAAACGCAGACATCAAGTCATTAATAGAGAGAATTTAAAAAATTGAGGAGAGACAAGAAGAAAATAGGAAGGAGCTGATGTCAGAAATAACAGCAGTAAAGAATACTGTGATGGAAATTAATAACAAACTAATAAGCATGGAAAGCAGAATTAGTCAAGCAGAAGAAAGAATCTCAGAGCTCGAAGACAAAAACAGAACTAACACAAACTGTCAAAAGCATAGAAAGAACTCAAAAGACAGAACAAAACCTGGCAGATATGAATGACCACTTAA
>NW_006946831.1:0-764 GCF_000164805.1 Carlito syrichta | reverse complement strand
AGAAGGAAGGAACTTCTGCCATTCAAAGAAAATGACAGGAAGTAATACTGAGGAAATAGACTCAAGGATCCATGATGCAGGTAATGATAGTGCCAGAACTGCTCCTAGGTGTACTGAGGAGTCTCTTTCTGAAGATGTGTTCACAGAATCTGAACTCTCTCCTATACGAGAGGAGCTTATCTCTTCAGATGAGCTGTGACAAGATAAATCTTCTGGTGCATCATCAGAATCTGTGCAAACTGTCAATCAGACTGAAGTAGAATGTTTGACGGTCAAATCAGAGTCTACTAGTAATCCTGGTCACTTAAGGTCCGACACTGAACATTCTACAAATTAAGTTGGGACTTTATTGCATACAACTGATTTAAATAATCGTGAAATGGCCACTAAGGAAGGAGAAAAGGTTACAGATAAGTTTCAAGGCCGGGCTCGGTGGCTCAGCCTGTTATCTCATGTTTTGGGAGGCTGAGGTGAGTGAATTGGCTCAGCCCCTCGGTTCAAGACCCACCTGGGCAACTTGGCGAGACCTCATCTCTACAATATGGAAAAAAATGGGCAAACCAGTGGGGGAAAAAAGAATAATTCCTCAGAATGAAGGAAAACAAAGTGAGGTCTGCACCTCATATCTTCTAGTGGTCCTCAAATGTAAGTATGCATCCTAATTACCTGGGAACTTTGTAAAATACGAGATTGCCAGCCCCAATGTCTGATTCATAGGTGTGAAATAGAGCTCAAGATTTTTACATTTCTAATCAACTCTCAGG
>NW_006946830.1:0-698 GCF_000164805.1 Carlito syrichta | reverse complement strand
CCAAGCCCGGCTGGTTTATTTTTAAATATATTTTATTTTTTAGTATTTTTTTATTCTATTTTGTAGAGGCAGTGCTTAGCTATGAGGCCCAGGCTAGTCTCAAACACTTTGCGTAAGTGATACTCCTGTCCTGGCTTAACAAAGTCATGGTATGCAATGCAGGAACCACTAAGTCTGGCTAAGTTTTATTTTATTTTATTTTGATTAACTGTATTTTACTTTATTTTATGTTATTTTATTTAACTTTACATTTTTTTAAAATTTTGTAGCAACCGGGTTTTGCTATGAACCCCAGGCTAGTATCACACTCCTGGTCTGGGTCTGATGTGATCCTCCAGCCTCGACCTGCCAAAATGCTAGCATGACATTGTTTAACCACTAAGTCTTTCTAATTATTTTATTTTATTTTTATTTTATTTCATTTTATTTTACATTACTTTTAAAATTTTTTTTTTATTTTATTTTTTTGAGTTGAATTCTTACTCTGTCACCCAGACTGGAGTGCAGTGGCTGCTCCCGGCCACCACAGCCTCGACCTGTTGGGCTCCAACAATCCTTCTGCCTCAGTCTTCCAAGTATCTCAAACTATAGGCGCGCGCTACCACACTTGGCTAATTTTTTATTTATTTTAGAGATGAGGTCTTGCCCAGTTCCCCAGGTGGGTCTGAACCCATGGGCTCAGGCAATCCACTTACCTC
>NW_006946829.1:0-703 GCF_000164805.1 Carlito syrichta | reverse complement strand
TTTTTGAGTTGGAGACAGCTACGATCAATAAAAAAATTAGGTAGGCATGGTGGTGAGCACCTGTAGTTCCAGCTACTTGGAAGTCTGAGGCAGAAGGATTGCCCGAGCCCAGCAGGTTGAGGCTGTGGTGGTCATGAGCTAGCCACTGCACTCCAACCTTGGTGACGAAGTCTTACCAAGTTGCCCAGGTTGATCTCGAAACCTGGGCTCAGGCAATCCTCTAGCCTCAGCCTACCAAAGTGTTGGGATTACAGGTGTGAGCCACCACACTGTCAACATTTTAAAACTAACTTCACTTTAACTGATGCTGATGTTTACAATCCCTATATTAGCTTATTAGCCCACAAGGATGATGCCTTTTTTTTTCTTTTTGAGTAGGAGTTTTATGTTGCTGTGCCTAGCTTGTGGTGGCTATTTTAAAATTAATCTTTGTGGGGCAGAATAGCTTGCACAAGAGGAAAGGAACAAATTATTTTTGTCTCCGAGGAGGACTGACTGAGTTGTTAGAATACCGTTAATAATATAAAATTCTTTATTCAAAAAGTCTTTACTATACCATCCACTCAATAGATAATATTTTGGCATAGTAATCTAATCTCTAGTGGTACAGATAATTCCTAGATGTTATTATTCTTGGCTGTTTGTTATATTTATAGATCATCTTCAAAAGTCAGTTTCAGCCAATAAGGATTATTGGAGTTGG
>NW_006946828.1:0-555 GCF_000164805.1 Carlito syrichta | reverse complement strand
ATCTGTTTCCAGCTTCCAGAATTCCATTAATGTTTCCCCTTTTCCCAATCTGTTTGTCCTGTGGATTTGTGTTAAGAAAAATTAAATCTTTTAATAATCAATTTAGAGGGATTTGGAAAAGAGCATCAGGAAATGCAGGTGTCTGATCCATCATCTTTACTTAGAAGTTGCTCTCTTTTCTCTTTGGGTGGGCTGCATAGCCGTTTGGACTCTGCCCTGCTTCTCTGAATCTGGCATCCACTCACTGCCATTGTTTGGATGTATATACTTGAAATTAGGTCTTCAGTTAACCATACACATACGTAAGCTTGGGTTCCCTTTCCCATCTCACACCCATGACCTCTAGACTCCCAGCATCCTCCAGCCTTTACTTCTTCCACAAACACTTCTTGTCCTGCATGTGCTTGAGGCATGAGTTTATTTTGGGGAGGAGGGGTAGGCAGTCTTTTCCCCCCTTTTACCTGTATAGATCTGATCTATTTGGATTATTTTAGGAGTTTTAAAAAATGGTTTGTTATTTAACAGCACTTTTTCTAATTACTATTCAAACCAGTT
>NW_006946827.1:0-4886 GCF_000164805.1 Carlito syrichta | reverse complement strand
TGTGGGGCAGAGTAGCTTGCACAAGAGGAAAGGAACAAATTATTTTGTCTCTGAGGAGGACTGACGAGTTGTTAGAATACCTTTAATAAAATAAAATTCTTTATTCAAAAAGTCTTTACTATACCATCCACTCAATAGATAATATTTTGGCATAGTAATCTAATCTCTAGTGGTACAGATAATTCCTAGATGTTATTATTCTTGACTGTTATATTTATGGATCATCTTCAAAAGTCAGTTTCAGCCAATAAGGATTATTGGAGTTGGGTAGAGGGATGAGACAAAGCGAAAGTCAGGAGGATTAGAGTCAAAGAAAAGAAGATTTTTCTGTCTGTTACTCTACTTTTCTACTTGTGTTATGATATCTTCAGATTTTCTTTCTTTTTTTTTTGAGTTGGAGTCTCACTACTCTGTCACCCAGACTGGAATGCAGTGGCCGCTCCTGGCCACTGCAGCCTTGACCTGCTGGGCTCCAGCGATCCTTCCACCTCAGCCTTCCAAGTAGCCAGAATTACAGCCGCGCGCTACCATATCCGGCTAACTTTTTTATTTTATTGTAGAGATGAGGTCTCACCTACCCAGGCGGGTCTCGAACCCACAGGTTCAGGCACTCCACTCACCTCAGCCTCCCAAAGGTGCGGGATTTCAGGCTGAGCCACTGAGCCTGGCTCAGATTTTCTTATTCTGAACAAGCTATAGCTATTCCACAAGGATGCTCTAGGTCTATTTCAAATCATTGTTTATCATTCAGTGTCACCTGCATTTGACAGAAACATTTTTAAAAATTCCTCCAAAAAAATTATAAATTCTGTCTTATGGGTTAATCAGAAGCTATATTTGAAACCAAATCAGAAAAATAAAATAAATGGTTTTGCAGAGTGATGTCATCTGTGGCAAAAATGAGGTATAAGATTTGCTTGCTTCTGTTTCATACTGCTTGGGAAGTTTATTTCAAAGATTTTATTCTGAGCAGTGACAGCATCATTGGCATAAATGTTTAACCCTTTCAGCATATTAACTGTGAAGGGAACAGCACTTATCTAAATATATTTCCTATTAAGTTTGTTATCTTTATCTCTTACATAAGGATCTTATAATTTTGTTAAATGCACAGATACATTTTCTAAAAACTTTTGCCCAATTCCAAGATCCTATCTATGCAATTTGAGTGAATCACCAGTAGAGGACACTTGCATATTTAATAGCAAATTAGATTTCTTAAGATGAAACAAATACAAAGGCGAAAGAGATAGGAATTGCACTTCAACAAATAATACTTAAAAAATAAATTTAACCTATTCTGGTTATAGAAATTATACATACTTTGTACAGAAAATTTTTAAAATACCAAATAGAGCAACGAGATAAAAAGTTACCCAGCTTCATCATTCAGAAATAGCCAATTATTTTTGTGTTGATTTATTTTCCAATATGTTCAGCATATTGTGCATGGTTCTTAAAATTATAGAAATATACATAAATGTTAATACTTCCTTACAAAGAACTTGTGTAATTTCCATTTATTATAAACTCCTTGTAATCAAGATTTTATTTTATTTTATTATTTTTAATTTTTATTTGTCTTTTGAGTTGGAGTCTCACTCTGTTGCCCAGGCTGGAGTGCAGTGGCACGATCACAGCCACCACAGCCTCAACCTGCTGGGCTCAGATGATCCTTCCACCTCAGCCTTCCAAGTAGTTGGAACTACAGATGTGCGACACCATGCCCGGCTAATTTTATGATTTATTGTAGAGACAAGGTCTCACCAGTTTGCCCAGACTGGTCTCAAACCCTTGAATTCAGGCAATCCTCTCGCCTCAGCCTCCCAAAATGCTGTGATTATAAGCTTTACAGGCTTGAGTCACCATGCCCAGCCTAGTAACCATGATTTAGAATTACTGACTTATATCTCATTAGATAGATGTTTGCACTGCTACTTCCCAGAATTTAAACTATAACTGCTTACGTATACAAATGTTATTAAACATGAAAGTCAGAACCATTCAGTTGTCTGATATCTAAACTCTTTACCTTAACAAATGTTCTTAGAACTGTTATTGAGAGTTATTTTATGAGCCTGAAAATTTTCTGTAAATACTTTTGCATCAGTTCTATTCTGGTTGATTTTAGCCTTCACATTTGAGCTATATATTTCATTTAATATCTACTTGAATAAGCACTGTGTATGAGTGTGTGTATATGTATGTATATAATAAATCATTGGGAGTTTTTTCAAAACCTTATTGAGAGACTTAAAATTTTAACTTAAAGTTTTCCTAAGTTTATTTCCATACTCCATCAATTAGTAAATTTTAGTTTAAAATGATAGCTTTACCCAGTATTTTCATCATCAAATTCCCTTCAAGTAGATTGCTTGCAAGGAAATTCTAAGCAGTTGATACAAAAGTTTGACTAAATTACTTGATCTATTGAATTACTTGGTCACTAGATTTAATTACTTTGTCATATATGAATAAATCAATTTTTCATATTCTCATGATACATGCTACATTCTTTTCAAAAAAGGCTTTTTAATGATATTAATTCAGTATTCAGTTTGTGGAAAACAAAACATTACAATTTTAAAAGTCTAAAAATTTTTAGCTTTGTGTAATGACAGAGAAATAGATCAGTTGATAACAGAAGGAAGGAACTTCTGCCATTCAAAGAAAATGACAGGAAGTAATACTGAGGAAATAGACTCAAGAATCCATGATGCAGGTAATGATAATGCCAGAACTGCTCCTAGGAGTATTGAGGAGTCTCTTTCTGAAGATGTGTTCACAGAATCTGAACTCTCTCCTATACGAGAGGAGCTTATCTCTTCAGATGAGCTGTGACAAGATAAATCTTCTGGTGCGTCATCAGAATCTGTGCAAACTGTCAATCAGACTGAAGTAGAATGTTTGATGGTCAAATCAGAGTCTACTAGTAATCCTGGTCACTTAAGGTCCACACTGAACATTCTACAAATTAAGTTGGGACTTTATTGCATACAACTGATTTAAATAATCGTGAAATGGCCACTAAGGAAGGAGATAAGGTTACAGATAAGTTTCAAGGCCAGGCTCGGTGGCTCAGCCTGTTATCTCATGCTTTGGGAGGCTGAGGTGAGTGAATTGGCTGAGCCCCTCGGTTCAAGACCCACCTAGGCAACTTGGCGAGACCTCATCTCTACAATATGGAAAAAAATGGGCAAACCAGTGGGGGAAAAAAGAATAATTCCTCAGAATGAAGGAAAACAAAGTGAGGTCCACACCTCATATCTTCTAGTGGTCCTCAAATGTAAGTATGCATCCTAATTACCTGGGAACTTTGTAAAATACAGATTGCCAGCCCCAATGTCTGATTCATAGGTGTGGAATAGAGCTCAAGATTTTTACATTTCTAATCAACTCTCAGGTGGTCCAGGGACCACAGTTGGAGAACCATTCCATTGTACAATATGCTCCAGATCAATGAATGGGGCAAGTGAGAAAAAAAATCAGATTCTACATCTCCTTCAGTACTTGATACATGTGATATGTGCATATCAGGCATATGTTATATTATCACATTAGAGGATGTATTTTTTTCAAGTACTTATGACATTACAACAGATCTTAAGGGTATACTTGGCATGAAGTCCACGTCCCTCCATAAAGGTAACCTCAACATATCTTAAAATGTAGTGCAGGGGTCCAGCCCCGCAAGGGTCGTGAGATTTCCTGAAGGAGAGACGGATAGGCGAAAGACAAAAACATTATACTCGGACACCTGCTTCCTGAACAGAAGACAATTTAATGTTAGTTAACACAGAGCTTTTATACCATTCGTGAAGGGGCAAGACAAAGAAAATTCCTTCACGTACGTATCCTCTACAAGTTACCACCATCTAGTGGTCTTAGCAATAAACAAGCCAAGAACCCTGTAAACATTCAGACAATGAGTCTTATTCATAAGGCCAAAGATGATAGTTTTAGTCCAAAGTCCCGAATTACAGTTCTTGAACTGTCTCCAGAAAGTTTAGCAGTAGTCTTCCTTCTGGGGCTTTATGACCTTCAGAGCTTGTAATTGCCTTTCTTGTCCAGGTGTCTCCATTACTTTTATCCTGCAGTGCTTGTTTCTAAAGAAAACTCAAAAGAAGCTTTTAGTAATGTTTCCCAGGCCCCCAAGGTTGCTTTCTGTCTTTAGCTAAGTTATCATAAAAGTGTCTGATTAGTATATTATGAGTTCAGTGAAAACCCACTCTATAAATGTTAACTTAGAGTTTTAACTATTGAATTAAGTAAAAACCTTAACATTAATCTTTATCCTAAGTCAGTGAAAACAGTGTTATAAATCACCTACATAACTCCTATATAAGTGTTAGAACTTATAATGAATTCATAATGAACTTACTATAAACTTGTGCTTCTAAAAAACCTTTTGTCTAAACACTGAACTACATAATCCTAAATCAAATAAGGAATGAATATACTTATATCATTTTTTACTCAAGCAATATCTAGTAACTTATAACCAAGTGAAAGAAAGCATTCTTGATGTGCCTCAGAGTTTAACCCTTGCATATGTTAGAAAAGGCCAAGCGGCATAGTGGGAAAATGGGAAAATGAACCATGACATTTCCAGGTTAGCTGTGAGTACTTCGCATAAACATGCCATCTTCTTCTTCCATGACTGCACAGAATTTCTTCAGCTGTACCAACAGCAAAGATGGAAGACAGAAGGGCCTCAGCCGCCCAGACTCGCTTTGTGGCCAGGGGTCCTCAGTGCACCTGGACTTTGTCAATCAGGCGGGCCTCCAAGGCTGGCTCCCAACAATGTAGGAAAATAAAAAACACATTTTCTTACCAAAATGCAATAAAGCTAAAAATAAATAAGTAGAAACAAATGAACCGTAACT
>NW_006946826.1:0-3868 GCF_000164805.1 Carlito syrichta | reverse complement strand
TTAAGTGGTCATTCATATCTGCCAGGTTTTGTTCTGTCTTTTGAGTTCTTTCTATGCTTTTGACAGTTTGTGTTAGTTCTGTTTTTGTCTTCGAGCTCTGAGATTCTTTCTTCTGCTTGACTAATTCTGCTTTCCATGCTTATTAGTTTGTTATTAATTTCCATCACAGTATTCTTTACTGCTGTTATTTCTGACATCAGCTCCTTCCTATTTTCTTCTTGTCTCTCCTCAATTTTTTAAATTCTCTCTATTAATGACTTGATGTCTGCGTTTGTTGCATGTGACCAGTCATTCTGGGGGCTCTTCATTGTTTGTGTTCCAGAATCTGTTTTCTCAGTGTCTGTCTTCCAGAAGCCTGTGTGAGACCTACATTCTTCTTTTGGTTTTTCTTCATTTGTGCGTTTTTTTTCCCTCCTTACTTTTTCCTTCCCTTCACGTCACCATCTTCTTTAATTCTGTTATTCAGGGTCAGAGGGTTTGGTTTTACTTCTGTTAGTTCAACCTCCTATTCTTTATGTATACCCTCTTACCTTGTTCAAATCTGGAGTTGTGCTGTAGGTTGGGGGTGTTCCTTTTTGCAGTTTTGAGATTTACTTAAGGGGGGAGCTGTGATTCAAAATCTATCTGCAGATACTGGTATTCACTGACAGGTGTATTGATAATCTGGAACCCACTTCCCACTGCCTTGGAATCTGTTTTTGCGGTGGGGCTGTAGGTTTACTCCCTGAAATAAAATGTGGTTAACAGAGGGAAGAGAATGGAGCAGACAGTGTGTTGAAGAGGGAGTTGGAGAGATAGAGGAGTAAGAGGGGAAACAAAGGAGTGTGCCAACAAATGGAGAGAGAGAGAGACCTATACTGAAACAGGTAAAAGCAATAGACTACAGCTACAGACTAACCATCTCCCAGACAAAAAAAATAAAACATACAAGGATGCTAACACTCAAGTTAACTAATCACCTTATTGGTGTACTGTTCCTCTATACAAATATATGGTTTACAGAGAGAAGAAAAGAGAAGAAAAGGAAGAGGGAGAAAAGGAATAATACAGTTGGAATAGAATCAAGTCATTAAACTAACAGAACCAATCAAACACACTCTGAGATTTTTCGTTTAAGTCCAATGTCCTTTCAGCACTGATTTCTTGCTTTCTTTTCTAACTGGTAAATTAGTTTGCAGTTAGGATCAGTTGCCCCTGGTCTGCTGTGAGGGACAGACAGATCACCTTCCATTCACCACTCTGGGCTGTGTCTGTTTTTCAAGTTTGTTTCTCCTGTTTCAGTGATGTTTAACTTGAATCGCCAGCAGGTGGTTGCTATCTCAGCAACTCGCCCCTGAGGGGATGGGGCTGGACAGGAAACGGGCAGAGGCTGGAGATGAAGCTGAAAGCCTGCCTCAGGGCACACGTGGGGGGGACTCACAGCAGGCAGGACGTCTCAGCCACAGGAGAGGTGGCAACGATAACAGCAGATCTTGCCTGCAGGTGTTTCAAGAACTGAAGTTGTGGATCACCTCCAGCCTGGGTGTTGCAATGTGCTATGTCCTCCATGTAGGCCACAGCGACAGCGGTGGTTGATGTGTCTGTGCTGCAGTGGCTGTCCAGACCGCTGCGATGCCCCAGTGGTGGCAGTGGCCTAGCTCCGTATGAAGAGCAGGCTGGGATGTTGGGGTCTGCAGTTCCTGGGGAGAGAGCCAGAAGCCCACTGCAGTTCTCCTTTGCAGAGGTTTTGTAGATCAGGTTGCCCCATTGCCATCTCTGCCTCCAGAAGAAGCTCCGTACCCGGCAGACAAGATTCCAATTCCCATAATAAATCTTAAAAACCTAAGAAAATAAAACATTATCATAATTTAATACACCTTATTCCATTCTTAAAACGTGTGTACATTTTCTTGGTGCACTCTGTATTTTCTGCTTGTTAATTTTGATTATATGTTACAGAAGTGCAATTCTTAGATAAAAGTTTCCCTTATATATTTGAAGAAAATATAAAATCACATTCCCTTTATATTTTAAACCAATTTATATTTTTCAAAGAGTACTTCCATTGAATCCTGAAGTATTTTCTCTATGTAAGACATAATGCTGTACTCTGCAACAAAGTGTCCTATTATTCTTATACAATTAATCATCAATCATTTACAATGAGACACACAGAAAAAAGAGAATTTGGAGCACAATAAATGTAATCCAAAATAACATGGAGATTTACAATGTAGTAAGCATTTGGGTTCTACATTAGTATAAAAATTTAGATAATTGAAAATTCTGCAAAAGTGATTAAGATCTTAGCAAAAGCAATGCTCAAATCATGTGGGAAAAACGGCTCAAAGGCTGTTACCCAATACTCAAAGCATCCAAAAGTTTCTAAACTAAAGATAGTTCTAAAATATTATTTGGTTATGCTATAATGAAGCCTCAACAGGACACTGTGACCATAATAATAAAACATTACCTCTTGGGTAAACACAACAGGACCCCTACCAGTTTGGAGGTTTCTTGGTCTTCTAAGTAAACACTGCTTTAAAAAAAAGACTACCTCATTTAGAGGATTCTTGAATGGTCACTTATGCCTGGAGAAATTTTTGGATAGCTGTGAACACATGGTTCCCTTCACTTCTTGGGAATGAAATCCACCATGTCTACCACATTTGGCAGAGCACTGTACACAAGTGCTTGAAACCTCAGGATTGCTCAGTAGTCAAGGTCCCTCCCATTATGATGTCAAATTTCTGAGGCTGATGTCATAAATGACAATGTGACATTCTTGTTTCTGTGTCTTTACTTGCCTCTTTTAATGTAAAAATTAGCCTTTTAGTCAGTCTACAGATTCAGTGAAATAACCATTAAGTTAACATCATTCTTCTCAGACCTGGAAATTGCAATAAAGAATTAATAGGAAACCATAAATAATCACGAATAGCCAAAAAACCTTATCAAAAGACACAAAACAGGAGATATCGCAGTCCAGACTACAAACTTTGCTATATTTTTATAGTAATCAACACAGTCTGTTATTGGAACAAGAATAGGTCCATTGGCCAATGAATCAAGACAGAGAATGAAATCCTCAAACTCTCAACCAACTCATCTTTGAAAAAAGCTCCAAGACCACTGGTTAATGGAGAACATATTCAGTAAATGGTGCTGGGAAAAGCTCACTCCATACACAGATTGAAACAGGAACCATGTCTATCACCATTCGCATTAACTCTAAATGGATCAAAGACCTAAACGTAAAACTCCAATAATCAATAACTTCTGCTTAAATCGTAATACCTTTCTATTCTTTCCTAATGCTATCTACACCATGGAAACTCTTAATTATAGCTCAAACCAGTTCCTAAAGAATGTGGCCCAGTCCGAAGATCACCATGGGCCATTTCTAGGAACAATTGATTACAATCTCTTAACAAAATGGCTATTCTAAAATTCTACGTATCTATCTTACTATATGTTTATGTTGTTAGCTGGTAGTGGAAGCCCAAGTGAGCATCAGGGATCCAGGTGGGTTGTGGACCCTGAGACCACCAGGTTGTGTTCAGGAGCTGAAGGCCTATTCCCTCCTCCTTTCTTTGTTGTTTGGCATGACCCACTAGCAGGGACTTTGATGATCTAAGAATGAAGTTCTGAGAATATGACAGGCATGACTGACTCTAGGGATCAATTTTCCCGTTTCTCACAGACTGAGAGTTCGGCTTTAATCTTAACACAGTTCAAACTCAGGTCACATTTGGGAGCCTTATACATGATACAAGCTTCTTTATAAGATTTTAAAGTATATTTGTAGAATTAGGATATACATTTAGAGAGCTGTTTCCAGCTTTAGATGGTATAGATGATTATCTAGACTTACCAGAAATGGCCCAGC
>NW_006946825.1:0-3798 GCF_000164805.1 Carlito syrichta | reverse complement strand
TATCCTAATTCTACAAATATACTTTAAAATCTTATAAAGAAGCTTGTATCATGTATAAGGCTCCCAAATGTGAACTGAGTTTGAACTGTGTTAAGATTAAAGCCGAAATCTCAGTCTGTGAGAAACGGGAAAATTGATCCCTAGAGTCAGTCATGCCTGTCATATTCTCAGAACTTCATTCTTAGATCATCAAAGTCCCTGCTAGTGGGTCATGCCAAACAACAAAGAAAGGAGGAGGGAATAGGCCTTCAGCTCCTGAACACAACCTGGTGGTCTCAGGGTCCACAACCCACCTGGATCCCTGATGCTCACTTGGGCTTCCACTACCAGCTAACAACATAAACATATAGTAAGATAGATACGTAGAATTTTAGAATAGCCATTTTGTTAAGAGATTGTAATCAATTGTTCCTAGAAATGGCCCATGGTGATCTTCGGACTGGGCCACATTCTTTAGGAACTGGTTTGAGCTATAATTAAGAGTTTCCATGGTGTAGATAGCATTAGGAAAGAATAGAAAGGTATTAGGATTTAAGCAGAAGTTATTGATTATTGGAGTTTTACGTTTAGGTCTTTGATCCATTTAGAGTTAATGCGAATGGTGATAGACATGGTTCCTGTTTCAATCTTGTGTATGGAGTGAGCCTTTTCCCAGCACCATTTACTGAATATGTTCTCCATTAACCAGTGGTCTTGGAGCTTTTTTCAAAGATGAGTTGGTTGAGAGTTTGAGGATTTCATTCTCTGTCTTGATTCATTGGCCAATGGACCTATTCTTGTTCCAATAACAGACTGTGTTGATTACTATAAAAATATAGCAAAGTTTGTAGTCTGGACTGCGATATCTCCTGTTTTGTGTCTTTTGATAAGGTTTTTTGGCTATTCGTGATTATTTATGGTTTCCTATTAATTCTTTATTGCAATTTCCAGGTCTGAGAAGAATGATGTTAACTTAATGGTTATTTCACTGAATCTGTAGACTGACTAAAAGGCTAATTTTTACATTAAAAGAGGCAAGTAAAGACACAGAAACAAGAATGTCACATTGTCATTTATGACATCAGCCTCAGAAATTTGACATCATAATGGGAGGGACCTTGACTACTGAGCAATCCTGAGGTTTCAAGCACTTGTGTACAGTGCTCTGCCAAATGTGGTAGACATGGTGGATTTCATTCCCAAGAAGTGAAGGGAACCATGTGTTCACAGCTATCCAAAAATTTCTCCAGGCATAAGTGACCATTCAAGAATCCTCTAAATGAGGTAGTCTTTTTTTTAAAGCAGTGTTTACTTAGAAGACCAAGAAACCTCCAAACTGGTAGGGGTCCTGTTGTGTTTACCCAAGAGGTAATGTTTTATTATTATGGTCACAGTGTCCTGTTGAGGCTTCATTATAGCATAACCAAATAATATTTTAGAACTATCTTTAGTTTAGAAACTTTTGGATGCTTTGAGTATTGGGTAACAGCCTTTGAGCCGTTTTTCCCACATGATTTGAGCATTGCTTTTGCTAAGATCTTAATCACTTTTGCAGAATTTTCAATTATCTAAATTTTTATACTAATGTAGAACCCAAATGCTTACTACATTGTAAATCTCCATGTTATTTTGGATTACATTTATTGTGCTCCAAATTCTCTTTTTTCTGTGTGTCTCATTGTAAATGATTGATGATTAATTGTATAAGAATAATAGGACACTTTGTTGCAGAGTACAGCATTATGTCTTACATAGAGAAAATACTTCAGGATTCAATGGAAGTACTCTTTGAAAAATATAAATTGGTTTAAAATATAAAGGGAATGTGATTTTATATTTTCTTCAAATATATAAGGGAAACTTTTATCTAAGAATTGCACTTCTGTAACATATAATCAAAATTAACAAGCAGAAAATACAGAGTGCACCAAGAAAATGTACACACGTTTTAAGAATGGAATAAGGTGTATTAAATTATGATAATGTTTTATTTTCTTAGGTTTTTAAGATTTATTATGGGAATTGGAATCTTGTCTGCCGGGTACGGAGCTTCTTCTGGAGGCAGAGATGGCAATGGGGCAACCTGATCTACAAAACCTCTGCAAAGGAGAACTGCAGTGGGCTTCTGGCTCTCTCCCCAGGAACTGCAGACCCCAACATCCCAGCCTGCTCTTCATACGGAGCTAGGCCACTGCCACCACTGGGGCATCGCAGCGGTCTGGACAGCCACTGCAGCACAGACACATCAACCACCGCTGTCGCTGTGGCCTACATGGAGGACATAGCACATTGCAACACCCAGGCTGGAGGTGATCCACAACTTCAGTTCTTGAAACACCTGCAGGCAAGATCTGCTGTTATCGTTGCCACCTCTCCTGTGGCTGAGACGTCCTGCCTGCTGTGAGTCCCCCCCACGTGTGCCCTGAGGCAGGCTTTCAGCTTCATCTCCAGCCTCTGCCCGTTTCCTGTCCAGCCCCATCCCCTCAGGGGCGAGTTGCTGAGATAGCACCACCTGCTGGCGATTCAAGTTAACATCACTGAAACAGGAGAAACAAACTTGAAAAACAGACACAGCCCAGAGTGGTGAATGGAAGGTGATCTGATCTGTCCCTCACAGCAGACCAGGGGCAACTGATCCTAACTGCAAACTAATTTACCAGTTAGAAAAGAAAGCAAGAAATCAGTGCTGAAAGGACATTGGACTTAAACGAAAAATCTCAGAGTGTGTTTGATTGGTTCTGTTAGTTTAATGACTTAATTCTATTCCAACTGTATTATTCCTTTTCTCCCTCTTCCTTTTCTTCTCTTTTCTTCTCTCTGTAAACCATATATTTGTATAGAGGAACAGTACACCAATAAGGTGATTAGTTAACTTGAGTGTTAGCATCCTTGTATGTTTTATTTTTTTTGTCTGGGAGATGGTTAGTCTGTAGCTGTAGTCTATTGCTTTTACCTGTTTCAGTATAGGTCTCTCTCTCTCTCCATTTGTTGGCACACTCCTTTGTTTCCCCTCTTACTCCTCTATCTCTCCAACTCCCTCTTCAACACACTGTCTGCTCCATTCTCTTCCCTCTGTTAACCACATTTTATTTCAGGGAGTAAACCTACAGCCCCACCGCAAAAACAGATTCCAAGGCAGTGGGAAGTGGGTTCCAGATTATCAATACACCTGTCAGTGAATGCCAGTATCTGCAGATAGATTTTGAATCACAGCTTCCCCCTTAAGTAAATTTCAAAACTGCAAAAAGGAACACCCCCAACCTACAGCACAACTCCAGATTTGAACAAGGTAAGAGGGTATACATAAAGAATAGGAGGTTGAATTAACAGAAGTAAAACCAAACCCTCTGACCCTGAATAACAGAATTAAAGAAGATGGTGACGTGAATGGAAGGAAAAAGTAAGGAGGGAAAAAAAAAGCACAAATGAAGAAAAACCAAAAGAAGAATGTAGGTCTCACACAGGCTTCTGGAAGACAGACACTGAGAAAACAGATTCTGGAACACAAACAATGAAGAGCCCCCAGAATGACTGGTCACATGCAACAAACGCAGACATCAAGTCATTAATAGAGAGAATTTAAAAAATTGAGGAGAGACAAGAAGAAAATAGGAAGGAGCTGATGTCAGAAATAACAGCAGTAAAGAATACTGTGATGGAAATTAATAACAAACTAATAAGCATGGAAAGCAGAATTAGTCAAGCAGAAGAAAGAATCTCAGAGCTCGAAGACAAAAACAGAACTAACACAAACTGTCAAAAGCATAGAAAGAACTCAAAAGACAGAACAAAACCTGGCAGATATGAATGACCACTTAA
>NW_006946824.1:0-627 GCF_000164805.1 Carlito syrichta | reverse complement strand
CAGGACAGCGGGAGAGATCAGGAGCTCCTTGCCAGTGCCAGTGACCTCACCCCAGGTGACTGGGGCAACTGGGTGCCTTGCAGGAGAGTGTTAGAGATTGTGTGGGGCTGCGTGTGGGGTGTTTGAGGACCTGGCAGATGAGAATGGGGTCATCGCGGCGTTGTGATCCTGAGCCCTGGAATGTCAGCCACACCCTGCGGCCAAGGGGTAGAGCGCAATCCCGGGCGCTTGGCCTACCCAGAGGCCCGGGAGCGTTCAGCTGGGGATGGCAGAACCCCGGATCGCCCAGACTCCGTGAAATGGGAGATACCACGCGTCCCCAAGGCAGCCACCTAGGCTCCAGTTGACCTGGACTCCCCTTAGCGCCCAGGCTGTCGCTGGAGTGTGCACCAGATTCCAGACATTCGCAGGGATCGCTGGCTCAGGCAAGATCCAGGACGCCTGTCTCCCGAGGAGTCCTGCTTACAGGCATCCTGCTGGCTTGAGGTGCATGGAGCCCAGGAGGTTCTTGAGGGAGCGCATCGGGGCTGCCACCACCAGGGCCCTTCAGGGCGCACAGGCTAAGGATCCACCAGGGACTGTGAAGCTAAGCAGGGTCGCTGGCAGTTAGCACTTGGATGGCAGACC
>NW_006946823.1:0-784 GCF_000164805.1 Carlito syrichta | reverse complement strand
AGAGCATATCTAGGAACATAAAATATTCATCAGTATCTTAATGAATACTTTGTCTAAACATGGAACTAAATCTTCTCTTCTAATCTAGCTCATTTTCTATATTTTTGTGCAGTAACAGTGTTAATTAAAAATGCTTTAAATCCACTGCATGATTATGAGAAATTTCCTTCCAAAAAGGCTACTAATGATAATGATGAAGAAAAAACTTTTCTCTTCACTGCAGCCTCCCACAGTCTGCTCCTTTCAATGCTAAAGTCCTAAACTCGAAAAATTTGCCTAATACTGCCAGTAATGCTGTGGAAAACTGAGTATGAGGATCAAGTTAGAATTCAAATGGACCAGAACTTAAATCAACCTCCTGGGTCATTCATTATTTCTCATGATATGCTCTCCAGTACTGGTATGAATACCCAAATGGCAAATCAAACTTCTCTACCCAAAGATGTTTTGCTTCCAATAAATCATTGTGCTGTCACCGTGTGGAAAGAATTACCAGCAGACACTGCTCAGTCTTCTTCTTTATCTGATGCAAAACAAAAGGCCAAGGAAAGTTATGAGGACTTTGTTTCCAGACTCACTATGGCTATTAATTGGGTAATTACTAATGAAGAAGCAGCAGAAATTCTGATCAAACAATTGGTTTTTGAAAATGCTAATAATACTTGCCAGGCTTTGCTTATACCCATACGCTTAACCGAACTGGTTTCTGATTTTATATGCCAGTGCGCGTTTGTAAGATCAGTTATTATGCAAAGGTTGGCTTTGGCCGCAGCATTGAAGGGAG
>NW_006946822.1:0-720 GCF_000164805.1 Carlito syrichta | reverse complement strand
TGGTTTGGAATAGGGGGTGTATTATTAGGCAGAAGTTCCTTGTCTTTGCAAGGAGTTTCCATTATTCCTGGAGTGGTGGATTCAGATTACACAGGGGAAATCCAGGTGCTTGTCGCTCCCCCTAACAAAACTGTGCAGTTTAACAAAAGTCAAAAAATAGCCCAGTTGCTGTTCCTGCCTTATCATAAAGCAGGTAAAAATTTAACTGACCTGCCTAGAGGTGACTCTGAATTTGATTCTAGCGATGTTGCTTTTTGGGTTCAGGAGGTTACTAACTCTAGACCTCTAAAAGACTTATATATACAAGGAGTTAAGATTAAAGGCTTGTTGAACACTAGAGCCGATGTTTCCTGTATTTCTGGAAAAATTGACCTCCTTCCTGGCCTACTCTACTAGCTCCTTCAGTACTCATAGGCATTGGTTGAGCACCTTCAGTAGCCAAAAGCTCTAAAATTTAAAATTGAACTGTTGGGAGCCAACATCTATAGCTACATGGCTGAGGCCTGTAAAGGCCCATCTGGAAGATCGCCTCTGACATAGGATATCAGTTATACCTATGATATTGGCGTGTGATTGGTGACCAGTGTGCATACATGGCAGTAAAACTTATAAGTGAATCTCAGTACACTTGATGGAAGGTGCATGGCGGAATTGTTTCTGTCTTTCTAAGTTTAGCTTCTTTCTAGATATTTTTTTACTTCTATTTCCTGGTAGACTGGG
>NW_006946821.1:0-714 GCF_000164805.1 Carlito syrichta | reverse complement strand
CCAAGATCTTTATCAACGTGTAACTGATATATTGTAGTACATCATATGAAATATCATTCAGTAATTAAAAGAAATGTGCTACCAAGTCATGGAAAGGTATGAATGAATCTTTGTGTGTGTGTGTGTGTGTGTATGTGTGTGTGTTGGAGTCTCACTCTTTCGCTCAGACTTGAGTGCAGTGGCCGCTCCCGGCCACCACAGCCTCGTCTGCTGGGCTCCAGCGATCCTTCCACCTCAGCCTTCCAAGTAGCTGGAACTACAGGCGCGCGCTACCACACTCGGCTAATTTTTTGATTTATTGTAGCGATGAGGTCTCGCCAAATTGCCCAGGCGGGTTGCGAACCTGTGAGCTCAGGCATTCCACTCACCTCAGCTTCCCAAAGGCATGGGATTACAGGCTGAGCCGCCGAGCCCAGCTATGAATGAATCTTAAATGCATATTGCCAGTAGAAAAAGGCCAGTCAAAATAGAATATATGCTGTATAATTCCAAATGTGTGACATTCTGGAAAAGGCAAAATTATAATGGCAGTAAGAGTAATGGTGGCTAGGAGTTCAGGGAGGCAGGGGAGTTGGTTGAATGGGTGAAGGAAGAAGAATATTTTAGGGCAATGAGACCATTTTGTCTGAAAATGTAATGGTGTATATGTGGTGCTATGCATTTGCCAAAACCCATAGAACTTCACAGAACCATGAGTAAATTTTGTATGCAAAT
>NW_006946820.1:0-7781 GCF_000164805.1 Carlito syrichta | reverse complement strand
TTAAGTGGTCATTCATATCTGCCAGGTTTTGTTCTGTCTTTTGAGTTCTTTCTATGCTTTTGACAGTTTGTGTTAGTTCTGTTTTTGTCTTCGAGCTCTGAGATTCTTTCTTCTGCTTGACTAATTCTGCTTTCCATGCTTATTAGTTTGTTATTAATTTCCATCACAGTATTCTTTACTGCTGTTATTTCTGACATCAGCTCCTTCCTATTTTCTTCTTGTCTCTCCTCAATTTTTTAAATTCTCTCTATTAATGACTTGATGTCTGCGTTTGTTGCATGTGACCAGTCATTCTGGGGGCTCTTCATTGTTTGTGTTCCAGAATCTGTTTTCTCAGTGTCTGTCTTCCAGAAGCCTGTGTGAGACCTACATTCTTCTTTTGGTTTTTCTTCATTTGTGCGTTTTTTTTCCCTCCTTACTTTTTCCTTCCCTTCACGTCACCATCTTCTTTAATTCTGTTATTCAGGGTCAGAGGGTTTGGTTTCACTTCTGTTAGTTCAACCTCCTATTCTTTATGTATACCCTCTTACCTTGTTCAAATCTGGAGTTGTGCTGTAGGTTGGGGGTGTTCCTTTTTGCAGTTTTGAGATTTACTTAAGGGGGGAGCTGTGATTCATAAACTATCTGCAGATACTGGTATTCACTGACAGGTGTATTGATAATCTGGAACCCACTTCCCACTGCCTTGGAATCTGTTTTTGCGGTGGGGCTGTAGGTTTACTCCCTGAAATAAAATGTGGTTAACAGAGGGAAGAGAATGGAGCAGACAGTGTGTTGAAGAGGGAGTTGGAGAGATAGAGGAGTAAGAGGGGAAACAAAGGAGTGTGCCAACAAATGGAGAGAGAGAGAGACCTATACTGAAACAGGTAAAAGCAATAGACTACAGCTACAGACTAACCATCTCCCAGACAAAAAAAATAAAACATACAAGGATGCTAACACTCAAGTTAACTAATCACCTTATTGGTGTACTGTTCCTCTATACAAATATATGGTTTACAGAGAGAAGAAAAGAGAAGAAAAGGAAGAGGGAGAAAAGGAATAATACAGTTGGAATAGAATTAAGTCATTAAACTAACAGAACCAATCAAACACACTCTGAGATTTTTCGTTTAAGTCCAATGTCCTTTCAGCACTGATTTCTTGCTTTCTTTTCTAACTGGTAAATTAGTTTGCAGTTAGGATCAGTTGCCCCTGGTCTGCTGTGAGGGACAGATCAGATCACCTTCCATTCACCACTCTGGGCTGTGTCTGTTTTTCAAGTTTGTTTCTCCTGTTTCAGTGATGTTAACTTGAATCGCCAGCAGGTGGTGCTATCTCAGCAACTCGCCCCTGAGGGGATGGGGCTGGACAGGAAACGGGCAGAGGCTGGAGATGAAGCTGAAAGCCTGCCTCAGGGCACACGTGGGGGGGACTCACAGCAGGCAGGACGTCTCAGCCACAGGAGAGGTGGCAACGATAACAGCAGATCTTGCCTGCAGGTGTTTCAAGAACTGAAGTTGTGGATCACCTCCAGCCTGGGTGTTGCAATGTGCTATGTCCTCCATGTAGGCCACAGCGACAGCGGTGGTTGATGTGTCTGTGCTGCAGTGGCTGTCCAGACCGCTGCGATGCCCCAGTGGTGGCAGTGGCCTAGCTCCGTATGAAGAGCAGGCTGGGATGTTGGGGTCTGCAGTTCCTGGGGAGAGAGCCAGAAGCCCACTGCAGTTCTCCTTTGCAGAGGTTTTGTAGATCAGGTTGCCCCATTGCCATCTCTGCCTCCAGAAGAAGCTCCGTACCCGGCAGACAAGATTCCAATTCCCATAATAAATCTTAAAAACCTAAGAAAATAAAACATTATCATAATTTAATACACCTTATTCCATTCTTAAAACGTGTGTACATTTTCTTGGTGCACTCTGTATTTTCTGCTTGTTAATTTTGATTATATGTTACAGAAGTGCAATTCTTAGATAAAAGTTTCCCTTATATATTTGAAGAAAATATAAAATCACATTCCCTTTATATTTTAAACCAATTTATATTTTTCAAAGAGTACTTCCATTGAATCCTGAAGTATTTTCTCTATGTAAGACATAATGCTGTACTCTGCAACAAAGTGTCCTATTATTCTTATACAATTAATCATCAATCATTTACAATGAGACACACAGAAAAAAGAGAATTTGGAGCACAATAAATGTAATCCAAAATAACATGGAGATTTACAATGTAGTAAGCATTTGGGTTCTACATTAGTATAAAAATTTAGATAATTGAAAATTCTGCAAAAGTGATTAAGATCTTAGCAAAAGCAATGCTCAAATCATGTGGGAAAAACGGCTCAAAGGCTGTTACCCAATACTCAAAGCATCCAAAAGTTTCTAAACTAAAGATAGTTCTAAAATATTATTTGGTTATGCTATAATGAAGCCTCAACAGGACACTGTGACCATAATAATAAAACATTACCTCTTGGGTAAACACAACAGGACCCCTACCAGTTTGGAGGTTTCTTGGTCTTCTAAGTAAACACTGCTTTAAAAAAAAGACTACCTCATTTAGAGGATTCTTGAATGGTCACTTATGCCTGGAGAAATTTTTGGATAGCTGTGAACACATGGTTCCCTTCACTTCTTGGGAATGAAATCCACCATGTCTACCACATTTGGCAGAGCACTGTACACAAGTGCTTGAAACCTCAGGATTGCTCAGTAGTCAAGGTCCCTCCCATTATGATGTCAAATTTCTGAGGCTGATGTCATAAATGACAATGTGACATTCTTGTTTCTGTGTCTTTACTTGCCTCTTTTAATGTAAAAATTAGCCTTTTAGTCAGTCTACAGATTCAGTGAAATAACCATTAAGTTAACATCATTCTTCTCAGACCTGGAAATTGCAATAAAGAATTAATAGGAAACCATAAATAATCACGAATAGCCAAAAAACCTTATCAAAAGACACAAAACAGGAGATATCGCAGTCCAGACTACAAACTTTGCTATATTTTTATAGTAATCAACACAGTCTGTTATTGGAACAAGAATAGGTCCATTGGCCAATGAATCAAGACAGAGAATGAAATCCTCAAACTCTCAACCAACTCATCTTTGAAAAAAGCTCCAAGACCACTGGTTAATGGAGAACATATTCAGTAAACGGTGCTGGGAAAAGGCTCACTCCATACACAAGATTGAAACAGGAACCATGTCTATCACCATTCGCATTAACTCTAAATGGATCAAAGACCTAAACGTAAAACTCCAATAATCAATAACTTCTGCTTAAATCCTAATACCTTTCTATTCTTTCCTAATGCTATCTACACCATGGAAACTCTTAATTATAGCTCAAACCAGTTCCTAAAGAATGTGGCCCAGTCCGAAGATCACCATGGGCCATTTCTAGGAACAATTGATTACAATCTCTTAACAAAATGGCTATTCTAAAATTCTACGTATCTATCTTACTATATGTTTATGTTGTTAGCTGGTAGTGGAAGCCCAAGTGAGCATCAGGGATCCAGGTGGGTTGTGGACCCTGAGACCACCAGGTTGTGTTCAGGAGCTGAAGGCCTATTCCCTCCTCCTTTCTTTGTTGTTTGGCATGACCCACTAGCAGGGACTTTGATGATCTAAGAATGAAGTTCTGAGAATATGACAGGCATGACTGACTCTAGGGATCAATTTTCCCGTTTCTCACAGACTGAGATTTTGGCTTTAATCTTAACACAGTTCAAACTCAGGTCACATTTGGGAGCCTTATACATGATACAAGCTTCTTTATAAGATTTTAAAGTATATTTGTAGAATTAGGATATACATTTAGAGAGCTGTTTCCAGCTTTAGATGGTATAGATGATTATCTAGACTTACCAGAAATGGCCCAGCAGGAACTTTGGACTGGGCTGCATTCTAAGAGCCCAGCATCCACTTTGGGCTGGGCTGCATTCTTTTAAACCAGTTCTTTAGTTACTATTTGTGTATGTTTTTTCTACTTATAATAGAAACTGAATTTATTTTATTCATAAAAAGTATTATAGAATAGGTTACTCTACATCAGGGAATTATGGTATTTCAAAGTGGTGTCATATGCAATTTTGATGATGAGTGAGGTTGAGCAATTTTACTGTGTCTGCAGGCTGCCTGTATCTCTTCTTATGAAAAGTGTCCAATCACGTACATTGCACACTTTTCTAAGGGAATGTGTCTGATTTTTCTGAGTGTTAGAGTTTCTTGTAGATCTTAGATGCTATGCCTTTTTACAGATATATAGGTGGAGAATCGTTTTTACCATTCTGTTGGCAGTATCCCTGCTTTTCTGATAGTTTCTTTTGTTTTGCAGAAGTATATTAATTTGATGAGATCCCACTTGTCTTACTTCTTAAGGCATGGGTATTTAAGTCTCTGAAGAGGACTTAGTTTCCGGTTCCAGTTTCCCTAATGGTGTCTCCTGCGTTTTCTAAGATTATTATAATTTGGTCTTTTACATTTAGGTGTTTGATTCGTTTAGAGGTAATGTGTATGGTGATACATAGGGGTCCTGTTTCAATCTTGGGCATGTTTTCAGCCTTTTCCCAGCACCATTTATGAAAATGTTCTCCATTATCCATCGGGTCTTGGAGGTTTTTTATAAGATGAGTTGGTTGCGAATTTGAGGATTTCATTCTCTGTCCTGATCCATTGGCCTATGGACCTATTCTTGTACCAATAACAGGCTGAGTTGATGGCTGTAAACATATAATAAAGTTTGAAGTATGGAATTGCTATAGCTCCTGATTTGTTTCTTTTGATAAGATTCTTTTGTCTATTCATGATTACTTATGGTTTCATATGAATTCTTCATTGCAATTTCCAGGTCTGTGAAAAATGATGTTAACTTAATGGTTATTTCATTGAATCTGTAGATTGACTAAAAGGAAAATTTCTACATTAAAAGAGGTAAGTCAGGGAAACAAGCATGTCAAATTGTCATTTGTTACATCAGCCTCAGAACTTTGACATCATAATGGGAGGGACCTTGAGTGCTCAGCAATCCTTATGCTTCAAGCACTTGTGTACAGTGCTCTGCCAAATGGTGGATTTCATTCCCAAGAATTGAAGAGAGCCATGTGTTCAAACCTATCCAAAAATTTCTCCAGGGATAAGTGACCATTCAAGAATCCTCTGAACGTGGTAGTCTTTTATTTTTTTTAAAGCAGTGTTTATTGAGAGACCGAGAAACTCTCTAACTGGGAGGGGACATGAGGGGGTTACCAATAGGTAGTCTTTTATTATTATAGTTATGGAGTCCTGTTGAGGCTTGGTTACAGCACAACCAAATAATATTTTAGCACTTTCTTTAGTTTAGAAACTTTTTGATGTTTTTAGTATTGTGTAACAGCCTTTGAGTTTTTCCTACAGGATTTGAACATTGCTTTTCCTAAGATCGTAATCAGTTTTCCAGAATTTTCAATTAACTAAATTTTAATACTAATGCAGAACCCAAATACGTACTACTTTGTAAATCACTCTGTTATTTTGGTTTATATATATTGGGCCCAGTATTCCCCATTTCTGTGTGTCTCATTGTAAATGCTTGGCGATTGAAAGTATCAGATTAATCGGATATTTTGTCAGGGTACAGACTACGTGTTAGGTAGACAAAATACTAGGAGATTCAATGGAAATACACATTTAAAAATATAAATTGGGTTAAAGTATAAAGGGAATGTGATTTTATAATTCCTTCAAATATATAAGGACAAATTTTCTGTAAGGATTGCAGATCTGTAATATTTAATCAAAATTAACAAGCATAAATTACAGAGTGCACCAAAAAATGTACACAAATTTTAAGAATGGAAAAAGTTGTATTAAATTAAGATACTGTTTTATTTTCTAAAATTTTTAATATTTTTATGCCTTCTGCATTCTGAATAGCACTTTCCTGCACTGAATCTCAAGGCTCGGTATTCTAAGAATGATATAGATCTGGCATGTCAACAAGTTACAATATAGGAAGAATAAAAAATTCAGAATTTTTGTGAGAAACAGTTTAGTTGTCACTTTTGAAGGCAGAATTATACCATGTATTCTGATGTATTAAAGGGAAAAGGAGTTTTCATTGGAGTATTATACAATTCTTAAAAAATCAACACCTGCATAATGGACATTTCTAGGCCCAAACCTGAATATTATCCGTTTTTAAAGTAAAAAAAAAATAGAATAAACAAATAAAGTCAAATGCATGTTTTACACCTGTCACTATTTATTTATTTTATTATTTATTCAAATATTTAAAAAAATGTGGTGTGCAATTCAGAGTTAGATATAGAAACATTGATTATTCAGCGTTCCTGGTTGATGAGGTATGCCCCTTCCTTCCTTAGCAGTATCCCTCCACTGCCAATCTCACCCCTCCCCCAAACACTTTTCCACTACTGCCAATGATTTCTAACAGCAATATAAGTGATCAAGTTCAGCTCATGAGTGAGAACATATGGAACTCTGTTCTTGTTCTGTGATAAATCACTGAAAATGACTACATCACATCCATCAAACGTTCTGTAAAATCATTATAACTTTCCTTTTTTATGGCTGCATTATATTCCACTGTGTATATACCACTTTTGTTTTCTCCATTTCAGCTTTGATGGGCAACCTGGTTGTTACCATGTTTTATTTAAATTTTGATTAGAGCTGCAAGAAACATACTGGTGCAGGTATCTTTTTGGTAAAATGATTTGAGTTCCTCCAGGTATATTCTCTACAGGGGAATAACTGAGTCACATGGTAGGTCAATACTTGTCCCTTTACAAACCATCACACTGTTTTCAAATGATGCTGCTCTACTTTTCAGTTCACATGCAGTGTAGAAGCATTTATTTCTTCCCAAATCCAGACCTGCATCTGTTATTGCTTCTTTTCTTAATGATGGCCAGGCTTACAGGTGGTATTGGTATTTCAAAGTGATTAAATATACATTTCTTTAATGATAATGAGGCTGAGCAATTTTCATGTGTCTGCTGGCTGGCCATATCTCTTCTTATCAAAAAGATCCAATCATGTTTTTTGCACACTTTTCAAAGGGAAAGTTTGTCTGATTTTTCTGAGTGTTAGAGATTCTTTTAGATCCTAGATGTTATTCCTTTTTACAGATATTTTGGTGGAGAATCGTTTTCCAGATTCTGTTGGCTGTATGCCTGCTCTTCTGATGGTTTATTTTGTTTTACAGAGGAATATTAATTTGTTGAGGTTCCGCTTATCTAACTTACTACTTAAGGCATGGGTATTCAGGGCTCTGAGAGGAATTTGATTCCGATTCCAGTTTCCCTAATGGTGTCCCCTGCGTTTTGTAAGATTATTGTAATTTGGTGTTTTACGTTTAGGTCTTTGATCCATTTAGAGTTAATGTGTATGGTGATAGATATGGGTCTGATTCAATCTTGTGCATGTTGTCAGCCTTTTCCCCGCACCATTTACTGAATATGTTCTCCATTAACCTGTGGGTCTTGGAGGTTTTTTCAAAGATGTGTTGGTTGAGAATTTGAGGATTTCATTCTCTGTCCTGATCCATTGTCCTATGGACCTATTGTACCAATACCAGGCTGTGTTGATTACTGTAAACATATAGTAAGTTTTGTAGTCTGGAACTGCAATAGCTCCTGCTTGGTTCTTTTGATAAGATTCTTTTGGCTATTCATGATTGTTTATGGTTTCTTTTGAACTCTTTAT
The DNA here is from genome assembly GCF_000164805.1 of Carlito syrichta. Lineage (NCBI taxonomy): Eukaryota > Metazoa > Chordata > Mammalia > Primates > Tarsiidae > Carlito > Carlito syrichta. The sequence goes on along the minus strand of NW_006946820.1, from coordinate 87 downwards.
TGCAATTTCCATGTCTGAGAAGAATGATGTTAACTTAATTGTTATTTCATTGAATCTGTAGATTGACTAAGAGGCTAAGTTTTACAT
>NW_006946819.1:0-872 GCF_000164805.1 Carlito syrichta | reverse complement strand
AGGCCAGGAACTTGAGACTAGTCTGGTCCTCACGGGAAAACCATGTCTCTACAAAATTAAAACATACAATGACAAAGTAAAATAAAATAAAATAAATTGAAAAGAAAAGACATGACATAAAATAAAATAAAATAATTATAAAGACTTAGTGATTCCTCACATTCATCATAACAATTTGGGAGACTATGGTGGGAGGATCAGTTCAGGCTAGGAGTGTGAGATTAGCCAGGGGATCATGGCAAAACCCTGTCACTATAAAATAAAAAAAATAAATTGTAAAATAAGGTAAAGTGATATAGCATAAAATAAAAATAAATAAAATAAAATAAAATAATTAGCCAGACTCAGTGGTTCCTCACTCTCATCTGAGCACTTTGTGAGGCCAAAGTGGGAGGGTCGCTTGAGGTCAGGAGCTGGAGACTAGCCTGGGACTCACAGCAAAACACTGTCTCTAAAAAATAAAATAAATAATAAAGCAAAGTTAAATAAAATAATATAAAATAAAATTTAAAATAAATTGAGTCAGACATAGTGATTCCTGCCTGGCATCACAACCCTGTGGGAGACCAAGGCTGGATTTTCACTTGAGGCCTGTAGTTTGAGAATTGCCTGGGCCTCATAGCAAAACACTCTCTACAAAATAAATAAAAAAATTAAAGTATAGTAAAATAAAATAGAACACAATGAAATACATTATAATACAATACAATAAAACAAAATAAAGTAAAATAAATTAAATAACATAGCAAGACTTAGTGGTTCCACCCTGGCATACCAGAACTTTGAAAAGCCAGGGTGGGAGGGTCAGTTGAGGCCAGGTGTTTGAGACTAGTCTGGGTCTCATAGCAAAATCCTGTCTCTACAAAATAAAA
>NW_006946818.1:0-769 GCF_000164805.1 Carlito syrichta | reverse complement strand
TTCCTCACTCTCATCTGAGCACTTTGTGAGGCCAAAGTGGGAGGGTCGCTTGAGGTCAGGAGCTGGAGACTAGCCTGGGACTCACAGCAAAACACTGTCTCTACAAAATAAAATAAATAATAAAGCAAAGTAAAATAAAATAAAATAAAATTTAAAATAAATTGAGTCAGACATAGTGATTCCTGCCTGGCATCACAATCCTGTGGGAGGCCAAGGCTGGATTTTCACTTAAGGCCTGTAGTTTGAGAATTGCCTGGGCCTCATAGCAAAACACTCTCTACAAAATAAATTAAAAAATTAAAGTATAGTAAAATAAAATAGTACACAATGAAATACATTATAATACAATACAATACAATAAAACAAAATAAAGTAAAATAAATTAAATAATGTAGCAAGACTTAGTGGTTCCACCCTGGCATACCAGAACTTTGAAAAGCCAGGGCGGGAGGGTCAGTTGAGGCCAGGTGTTTGAGACTAGTCTGGGTCTCATAGCAAAATCCTGTCTCTACAAAATAAAAATATGCAATAGTAAAATAAAATGTAACAAAATAAAGTCAAATAAAATAATAATATTAAATAAAATGAGCCAGAGTTAGAGGTTCATGACTGGCATCACAGACATTGGGAGAGGCCCAATTGGGAGGATTGCTTGAGGCCATGAGTTTGATACTAGCCAGGCATTATAGCAAAACACTATCTCTAGTAAATAAAATAAATAATAGTAAAGCAAAGTAAAATACAATGCTATAAAATAAAATAATGAGCC
>NW_006946817.1:0-719 GCF_000164805.1 Carlito syrichta | reverse complement strand
TCCAGGAGTATGAGACTAGCCTGGACTCATGGCAAAAGCCTATCACTACAAAAATAAAAAAATTGTAAAGTAAAGATGAATAAAATAAATAAAATAAAATAAAATAAAATAAAATAAAATAAATATTAGTCAAACTTTTGTTGTTCCTGCATGGCATACCAAGATTTTGGGAAGCTGGGGCAAGAGTAACTCTCGAGACCAGGTGTTTAGAGTAACCTGACCTGAAAGCAAAACAATGTTCCTACAAAATAAAAAAATAAAATAGTAAAGCCAAGTAACATACAATAAACCAAATTAAAATACAAAACAATAAAATAAAATAAAATAAAATTATTTTGCCTCATAGCAATACATGGTCTCTACAAAATAAAAAAGTAAAATAGTAAAGAAATATAAAATGAAATAAGATAAATAAAATAATTAGCCATACTTAATAGTTCCTGCCTGGCATCCCAGCACATTGCAAGGCTGAGGTGCGAGGATCACTTGAGGCCAGAATTTTGAGACTACCCTGGGCCGAATAGCAAAACACTGTCTATACAAAATTAAAAAATAAAATAGTAGAGTAAAATAAAATAAAATGGAATAAAATAAATAGAGTAAAAAAATAAAATAAAATAATTAGCCAGATTTAGTGGTTCCTGCATGGCAACCAAGCATTTGGGTAGCCAAAGTGGGAGGATCTCTTGAGGCCAGGAACTTGAGACTAGTCTGGTCCG
>NW_006946816.1:0-782 GCF_000164805.1 Carlito syrichta | reverse complement strand
GAATGATTATGTCTGTCCAATACTTTAATTTATTTTATTTTATTTCACTTTACTTAATTTTTAAAATTTATTATACTTTAATATTTTACTTTTTTTTGGTATTGTAGTGACAGGATTTTGCTATGAGGTCCAGGGTAGTCTCAAACACCTGGCCTAAAGCTATATTCTCACCTTGGCCTCTCATAATGCTGAGATGATAGTGAGGAAATACTAAGTCTGGCTAATTATTTTATTTCATTTAATTTTACTTTGGTATTTTTTTTTTTATTTTGTAGAAACAGGGTTTTGCTATGATCCCAGGCTAGTAATGAACACCCAGCTTCAAGTCATCCTCCCTTTGACATTGTTGGGATGCCAGGAAGGAACCACTAAGCCTGGCTCATTATTTTATTCAATTTTATTTTTTTATTTTGTAGGGACAGGCTTTAGTTATGAGGCCCAGGCTACTCTCACTCCTGGCATCAAGAGATACTCCCACCTTTTCCTGTGATAGTACTGCTATGCCAGGCAGGAACCATGAAGTTAGGCTCATATAACTTTTTGTAAATTTTTTTTGTTGGTTTTGTTTTTTACTTTACTTTTTTTATTTTCTTTTTGAGGTGACAGGGTTTTGTCATGAGGCCCAAGCTAGGCTCAAAATCCTGGGCCTAAGTGATCCTTGCATCTTGGCCTCACAATGTGCTGGAATGCCAGGCAGGAACCATTAAATCTAGCTAATTATTTATTTTACTTTATTCATCTTATTTTATTTTTATTTACTATATTATTTTTTTATTACTAGA
>NW_006946815.1:0-730 GCF_000164805.1 Carlito syrichta | reverse complement strand
TATTTTATTTTTTTATTTTGTAGAAACAGGGTTTTGCTATGAACCCTATGCTAGTCATAAACAACCAGCTTCAAGCAATCCTCCTATATCATCCTCTGACAGAGCTGGGATGCCAGTTAGAAATCACTAAGTCTGCCTCCTTATTTTATTCTCTTTCATTTTTTTATTTTATTTTACTTTACTTTATTTTACTTTGCAGTTTTATTTATGCCTCGGCCTCCCACAATCCTGGGATCCCAGCCTGGAATCACCAAGTATGGCTAATTATATTATATCATTTTATTTTTTATATTATATGTTATTTTATTTTATTATACTTTACTTATAATTTTTTACTTTGTAGTGACAGGGTGTTGCCATCAGACCCAGGCTAGTCTCACACTCCTGGCATGAAGTGACCCACATGCCTCGGCCTCCCAAAGTGGTGGTATTACTGTTAGGGATGACTAAGTCTGGTTTATTTTTATTCTTATTTTTTTAATTTATTTTTCATTTTTTTGAGTTGGAGTCTCACTCTGTCACCCAGACTAGAGTGCAGTGGCCGCTTCCGACCACTGCAGCCTCTACCCACTATGCTCTGGCAATCCTTCCTCCTCAGCCTTCCAAGTAGCCAGAAATACAGGCACGTGATACCATGCCTGGCTCATTTTTTATTTATTGTAAAGATGAGGTCTCGCCAAGTTGCCCACGAGGGTCTTGAACCTGTGGGCTCAGGCAAACCATTCACCTC
>NW_006946814.1:0-946 GCF_000164805.1 Carlito syrichta | reverse complement strand
CAAATTAAAACATACAATGACAAAGTAAAATAAAATAAAATAAATTGAAAAGAAAAGACATGACATAAAATAAAATAAAATAATTAGAAAGACTTAGTGATTCCTCACATTCATCCTAACAATTTGGGAGACTATGGTGGGAGGATCAGTTCAGGCTAGGAGTGTGAGATTAGCCAGGGGATCATGGCAAAACCCTGTCACTATAAAATAAAAAAAAATAAATTGTAAAATAAGGTAAAGTGATATAGCATAAAATAAAAATAAATAAAATAAAATAATTAGCCAGACTCAGTGGTTCCTCACTCTCATCTGAGCACTTTGTGAGGCCAAAGTGGGAGGGTCGCTTGAGGTCAGGAGCTGGAGACTAGCCTGGGACTCACAGCAAAACACTGTCTCTACAAAATAAAATAAATAATAAAGCAAAGTAAAATAAAATAAAATAAAATTTAAAATAAATTGAGTCAGACATAGTGATTCCTGCCTGGCATCACAATCCTGTGGGAGGCCAAGGCTGGATTTTCACTTAAGGCCTGTAGTTTGAGAATTGCCTGGGCCTCATAGCAAAACACTCTCTACAAAATAAATTAAAAAATTAAAGTATAGTAAAATAAAATAGAACACAATGAAATACATTATAATACAATACAATACAATAAAACAAAATAAAGTAAAATAAATTAAATAACATAGCAAGACTTAGTGGTTCCACCCTGGCATACCAGAACTTTGAAAAGCCAGGGCGGGAGGGTCAGTTGAGGCCAGGTGTTTGAGACTAGTCTGGGTCTCATAGCAAAATCCTGTCTCTACAAAATAAAAATATGCAATAGTAAAATAAAATGTAACAAAATAAAGTCAAATAAAATAATAATATTAAATAAAATGAGCCAGAGTTAGAGGTTCATGACTGGCATCACAGACATTGGGAGAGGCCCAATTTGGGAGGATT
>NW_006946813.1:0-747 GCF_000164805.1 Carlito syrichta | reverse complement strand
CCAAGCGCCCTGGACTGTGCTTTGCCCTTTGGCCGCATGGTGTGGCTGACATTAGAGGGCTCAGGACCCTGACGCCGCGATGCTCCATCCCCATCTGACCGGCTCTCCCACAGCCCACACGCAGCTCTACGACAGTCTCCAACCCTCTCCTGCTGGGCACCCACTTGCCCCAGCCACCTGGGGAGAGGCCACTGGCACTGGCACGGAGCTCCTGGCTTCTCCCACCAGTCCTGAATCACACCTATCCCCCCTCCTTCACGAGGGCATCACGCGGGATGACAAGTGCGGCCTTGGGAATGCCTGGGCCGCCGGGCCGCTGCTTCAGAGTGCACTGTCTGGTCGCGTGGGACAGGTGGAGCCGACAGCTTCGAAAGGCAGACACCCTCCCATGTCACTGCTGGCAGCTGCATCGCGTACCCCACAGCCTCCCAACAGCCACCTCATCCCGAAAGATACACACATACACACCCACACTCTCAAGCATGCACGCAGAGACTTGCAGGGTGAAACCTACACAGGGAGAGAGACAGAGAGAGAGGAAAAGCAGGACAGAAAAATTCAGAAGACATGACAGTGGATCAGACATACACAGATACCAAGAGAAAAAGAGACGCAGCCAGAGAGAAACAGGCAGAAAGATACCTAGAGACAGGAAAGAGGGAGACAGAGGCGTGGGGGGACCACTGCCACTCCGAGCAGCCGGGCTCAAAGGGAGATGCCTGGGCTCCGACAGCACAAACTGGCAGG
>NW_006946812.1:0-706 GCF_000164805.1 Carlito syrichta | reverse complement strand
GTATTCATCTTGTGATGGTCTTGTGATGCATGATTAGTAAAGCATGGAATTTGTACGCCCCCAGCAAATGATTGTCACACTGCTGGAGGGTCTAAAAAATGGTATATAAGTTGGAAAAAGTTTCAATAAAATCGGCTTCGGTCTTGGCCAGGCTGAACCCAGAAGAGCTGCCTCCGAGTAGTTTTCTTCTCTCCGTCTCTGATTCACCGGTGCGGTCCTAACCCTCCCTCTGGTCAGTGCAGGTCACCGACATTTTTACATTAAAAGAAGTAAGTAAAGTCAGGGAAACAAGCACGTCATATGGTCATTTGTGACATCAGCCTCAGAACTTTGACATCATAATGGGAGGGACCGTGACTACTAAGCAAACTTAGTCTTCAAGCACTTGTGTACACTGCTTTGCCAAATGCGGTACATATGGTGGATTTGATTCCGGGGAATTGAAGAGAACCATGTGTTCACATAGTGAACACATTCAAAAATTTCTCCAGGGATCAATGTCCATTCAAGAATCCTCTAAAGGAGGTAGTCTTTTATTTTTTTTTAAAGCAGTCTTTATGAGAGGACTGAGAAATTCCCAAACTGGGAGGTGAGCTGAGGGGGTTGTCCACGAGGTAGTCTTTTATTATGATGACCACGGATTCCTGTTGGAGCTTGGTTATAGCACAACCAAATAATATTTTGGCACTTTTCTTTATTTTAGAAA
>NW_006946811.1:2609-3368 GCF_000164805.1 Carlito syrichta | reverse complement strand
TGCCAGTGGCCTCTCCCCAGGTGGCTGGGGCAAGTGGGTGCCCGGCAGGAGAGGGTTGGAGACTGTCGTAGAGCTGCGTGTGGGCTGTGGGAGAGCTGGTCAGATGGGGACGGAGCATCGCGGCGTCAGGGTCCTGAGCCCTGGAATGTCAGCCACACCATGCGGCCAAAGGGCAGAGCACAGTCCAGGGCGCTTGGCCTTTCCGAAAGGCCGGGAGCCTCAGCTGGGGATGGCAGAATGCCCGGATCGCCGACTCCGTGAAGGGGGAGACGCCACGCGTCCCCAGGGCAGCCACCTGGGCTCCGGTTGACCTGGGCTCCCCTTAGCGCCCAGGCTGTCGCTGGAGTGTGCGCCAGGTTCTGGACATTCCCAGGGATCGCCGGCTCAGGAGGCGGTGGGGCTGAGGGGGAAGCGTGGGGCGCGGGTGGGCGGCAAGATCCAGCACGCCTGTCTCCCGCGGCCTCCTGCTGACAGGCGTCCTGCGGGCTTGAGGTGCAGGGAGCCCAGTAGGCTCTTGCGGGAGCGCATCGGGACTGCCACCACCAGGGCCCTTCAGGGAGCGCAGGCTAAGGATCTGCCAGGGACTGCGAAGTTAAGCAGGGTCGCTGCCATTAAGTGACTGGAGGGGAGACAGTCCGCCTGGGGAGCGCCGCCCTCCTCCACGTTCTCCCTGGCCTTTGAACACTGATCTGCCACTTCTGTTGTCGCCTACGTGGAAAGGACACCCGGGACTTCTCTCGGCAGGTCCGTGAGGGGGCA
>NW_006946811.1:0-1292 GCF_000164805.1 Carlito syrichta | reverse complement strand
CTGTGGGAGGCCAAGGCAAAAGGATCAGTTGAAGTCACAAGTTTTAGATTAGCTTGGGGCTCATAGCAAAACCCTATCTCAACAAACTAAAAAAAAAGACTAAAATGAAATAAAACCAGAGAAATTAAAATAATTAGAAAGATGTAGTGGTTCCTCACAGTCATCCTAGCATTTAGGGAGACTGAGGCATAGTATCGCTTCAGTCCAGGAGTATGAGACTAGCCTGGGACTCATGGCAAAAGCCTATCACTACAAAATAAAAAAATTGTAAAGTAAAGATGAATAAAATAAAATAAAATAAAATAAAATAAAATAAAATAAATATTAGTCAGACTTTGTTGTTCCTGCATGGCATACCAAGATTTTGGGAAGCTGGGGCAAGAGTAACTCTCGAGACCAGGTGTTTAGAGTAACCTGACCTGAAAGCAAAACAATGTTCCTACAAAATAAAAAAATAAAATAGTAAAGCCAAGTAACATACAATAAACCAAATTAAAATACAAAACAATAAAATAAAATAAAATTATTTTGCCTCATAGCAATACATGGTCTCTACAAAATAAAAAAGTAAATAGTAAAGAAATATAAAATGAAATAAGATAAATAAAATAATTAGCCATACTTAATAGTTCCTGCCTGGCATCCCAGCACATTGCAAGGCTGAGGTGCGAGGATCACTTGAGGCCAGAATTTTGAGACTACCCTGGGCCGAATAGCAAAACACTGTCTATACAAAATTAAAAAATAAAATAGTAGAGTAAAATAAAATAAAATGAAATAAAATAAATAGAGTAAAAAAATAAACTAAAATAATTAGCCAGATTTAGTGGTTCCTGCATGGCAACCAAGCATTTGGGTAGCCAAAGTGGGAGGATCTCTTGAGGCCAGGAACTTGAGACTAGTCTGGTCCTCACGGGAAAACCATGTCTCTACAAAATTAAAACATACAATGACAAAGTAAAATAAAATAAAATAAATTGAAAAGAAAAGACATGACATAAAATAAAATAAAATAATTAGAAAGACTTAGTGATTCCTCACAGTCATCCTAACAATTTGGGAGACAATGGTGGGAGGATCAGTTCAGGCTAGGAGTGTGAGATTAGCCAGGGGATCATGGCAAAACCCTGTCACTATAAAATAAAAAAAATAAATTGTAAAATAAGGTAAAGTGATATAGCATAAAATAAAAATAAATAAAATAAAATAAAATAATTAGCCAGACTCAGTGGTTCCTCACTCTCATCTGAGCACTTTGTGAGGCCAAAGTGGGAGGGTCGCTTGAGGTCAGG
>NW_006946810.1:0-739 GCF_000164805.1 Carlito syrichta | reverse complement strand
TTTATTTTATTTTACTTTTTTTATTTTTCAATTTTGTATAGACATGGCTTTGCTGTTCGGCCCATGGTAGTCTCAAAATCTTGGCTTCAAGTGATCCTCACCCATCAGCCTAGCAATGGGCTGGGATGCCAGGCAGGAACCATTGATTATGGCTAATTATTTTATTTATCTTATTTCATTTTATATTTCTTTACTATTTTTATTTTTTACTCTGTAGAGAATGTGTTTTGCTAAGAGACAAAATAATTTTCATTTTACTGGATTTTATTGTTTTGTATTTTATTTTGTTGTATTTTACTTTACTATTTTATTTTTTTATTTTGTAGCCACAGAGTTTTGCCATGAGTCCCAGGCTAGTGTCACACTTCTGGTCTGAAGCGATACTCCACCTCAGCAGCCCAAAATGCTAGGATGACTGTGAGGAACCACTATGTCTTTCTAATAATTTTAATTTCTCTTATATTATTTTATTTTAGTATTTCATTTTTTTAATTTGTAGAGGCAGGGTTTTGCTATAAGCCCCAGGCTAGTCTCAAACTCCTAGCTTCAACCGATGCTTCTGCCTTGGCCTGTACAATGCTGGGATGCCAAGGAGGAAAAACTAAGACTGGCTTTATTTTTAAATTTTATTATATTTTATTTTAATTAATTAATTTATGTTATTTTGGGTTATTTTATTTCATTACATTTTTTATTTTATTTTATTTCATTTTTTATTTTACTATACTATTTTATTTTT
>NW_006946809.1:0-1042 GCF_000164805.1 Carlito syrichta | reverse complement strand
TTTTGCCAAGAGACCCAGGAATGTCTGACACTCCTGCCCTGAAGTTATCTACCCGACTTGGCCTCCCAGAGTGTTGGAATGACTGTCAGAAATGACTAAGCAAGGCTTGGTGGCTCAGCTTGTAATCCTGCACCTTTGGGAGGCTGAGGTGAGTGGATTGCCTGAGCCCACGGGTTCGAGACCTGCCTGGGCAGTGAGACCTCATCTCTACAATAAATCAAACAATCAGCCAGGTGTGGTAGTGCATGCCTGTAATTCTGGCTACTTGGAAGGTAGAGGTGGGAGGATCGCTGGAGCCTAGCAGGTCGAGGCTGCGGTGGCCGGGAGCAGCCACTACACTCCAGTCTGGGCAACAGAGTGAGACTCCAACTCAAAAAAAAAAAAAAAAATGACTGTCTGGCTAATATTTTAATTTATTTTATTTTATTTTGTTTTATTATACCTTACTTTAATATTTTATTTTTTTATATTGTAGTGACAGGATTTTGCCCTGAGGCCCAGGGTAGTCTCACACACCTGGCCTAAAGCGATTCTCCCACCTCGGCCTCACAAAATGCTGAGATGACAGTGAGGAAACACTAAGTCTGGGTAATTATTTTATTTTATTTACTTTGGTATTTTATTTTTTTATTTTGTAGAAACAGGGTTTTACTCTGAACCCCATGCTAGTCATAAACAACCAGCTTCAAGCAATCCTCCTATATCATCCTCTGACAGAGCTGGGATGCCAGTTAGAAATCACTAAGTCTGCCTCCTTATTTTATTCTCTTTCATTTTTTAATTTTATTTTACTTTACTTTATTTTATTTTATTTTACTTTGCAGTTTTATTTATGACTCGGCCTCCCACAATCCTGGGATCCCAGCCTGGAATCACAAAGTATGGCTAATTATATTATATCATTTTATTTTTTATATTATATGTTATTTTATTATACTTTACTTATATTTTTTTACTTTGTAGTGACAGGGTGTTGCCATCAGACCCAGGCTAGTCTCACACTCCTGGCATGAAGTGACCCACATGCCTCGGCCTCCCAAAG
>NW_006946808.1:0-782 GCF_000164805.1 Carlito syrichta | reverse complement strand
GGGATGAGGTGGCTGTTGGGAGGCTGTGGGGTACGCGATGCGGCTGCCAGCAGTGACGTGGGAGGGTGTCTGCCTTTCGAAGCTGTCGGCTCCACCTGTCCCACGCGACCAGACAGTGCACTCTGAAGCAGCGGCCCAGCGGCCCAGGCATTCCCAAGGCCGCACTTGTCATCCCGCGTGATGCCCTCATGAAGGAGGGGGGATAGGTGTGATTCAGGACTGGTGGGAGAAGCCAGGAGCTCCGTGCCAGTGCCAGTGGCCTCTCCCCAGGTGGCTGGGGCAAGTGGGTGCCCGGCAGGAGAGGGTTGGAGACTGTCGTAGAGCTGCGTGTGGGCTGTGGGAGAGCCGGTCAGATGGGGATGGAGCATCGCGGCGTCAGGGTCCTGAGCCCTGGAATGTCAGCCACACCATGCGGCCAAAGGGCAAAGCACAGTCCAGGGCGCTTGGCCTTTCCGAAAGGCCGAGAGCCTCAGCTGGGGATGGCAGAATGCCCGGATCGCCGACTCCGTGAAGGGGGAGACGCCACGCGTCCCCAGGGCAGCCACCTGGGCTCCGGTTGGCCTGGGCTCCCCTTAGCGCCCAGGCTGTCGCTGGAGTGTGCGCCAGGTTCTGGACATTCCCAGGGATCGCCGGCTCAGGAGGCGGTGGGGCTGAGGGGGAAGCGTGGGGCGCGGGTGGGCGGCAAGATCCAGCACGACTGTCTCCCGCGGCCTCCTGCTGACAGGCGTCCTGCGGGCTTGAGGTGCAGGGAGCCCAGTAGGCTCTTGCGGGAGCGCATCGGG
>NW_006946807.1:0-714 GCF_000164805.1 Carlito syrichta | reverse complement strand
TAAGCAGGGCCGCTGGCAGCGCTTGGATGGGAGACCGACAGTCTCTGGGAGTGCCGCCCTCCCGCCAGCTTCTCCCTGGCGTTTGGACTCTGGCTCTGCCACCTGTTTTGGCACTGCCCTGGAAAAGGACACCCGGAACTCCCCTCTACTAGCTCCCCGGTGCCCCCAGCCAGCATCGGGAGGTTAGGGGCACGGCTTTACTGTAACTAGGAGGAGGATCGCTTGAGGCCAGGCGTTTGATACTAGCCAGGCATCATAGCAAAAACTATCTCTACTAAATAAATTAAATAAAAGTGACGCAAAGTAAAATGCAATTACATAAAATAAAGTAATGGGGCAGACTTAGTGTTCCTCACTGTCATCACAGCATTTTGGGAGGCTGAGGAGGGAGTATCACTTCAGGTCAGGAGTGTGAGACGAGCCTGGGCCTCATGGCAAAACTCTATCACTACGAAATAAAAAAATAAAATTGTAAAGTAAAGAAAGATAAAATAACATAAAGTAAATTAAAATAAAATAAAAATTAGCCAGACTTGGTGGTTCCTGCATGGCATACCAGGACTTTGGGAAGCTGGGGGCAAGAGTAACTCTCGAGGTCAGGGGTTTTAGGGTAGCCTGACCTCATAGCAAAACACTGTTCGTACAAAATAAAAGAATAAAATAGTAAAACAAAGTAAAATACAATAAAACAAAATAAAATACAAAAAAATAAAA
>NW_006946806.1:0-809 GCF_000164805.1 Carlito syrichta | reverse complement strand
TTAGCAGAAGGTTTGAAGCATATGAGTAGGTCATTTTCAGTGATCATCACAGAAACTACGAACAGAGTTCCATATGTCTCAATCATGAGCTGCAGTTCATCACTTATAGTGCTGTAAGAAAGTGATTGGCCATCGTGGAAAACTGTTTAGGGGGAGGATGAGATTGGCAGTGGAGGGATACTGCTAAGGAAGCAAGGGGCAAATCTCGTCAACCATGGACCCTGCATAAACAATGCTTTTATTTCTAACTCTGAACTGTACCCCACATTTTTTAAAAAATTAAAATACAAAAATAAATAAATAAATGAAAGCTGTAAAACATGCAACTGAATTTACTTGTTTATTCACTTTTTTTTTTTACTTTAAAAATGGTTACAATTCAGAGTTGGGCCTAGAAATGTTCATTATGCAGGGATTGATTTTTTTAAGAAGTGTATAATACTCCAATGATAACTCCTTTTGCTTTTAATACTTTAGAATACATGGTATTATTCTGCCTTCAAAATTGACAACTGCATTGTTTCTCACATAAATTCTGAATGTTTTATTCTGCCTAAATTGAAACTTGTTGAGTTTCCAGATCTATATCATTCTTAGATAACTGAACCTTGAGATTCAGTGTACATAAGTGCTATTCATAAGGAAGAATGCATAATAAATCTTAAAAATTTTAGAAAATAATACAGTATCGTAATTTAATACAGCATTTTCCATTCTTAAAATTTGTGTACTTTTTTTGGTGCTTTCTTTATTTTCTGCTTGTTAATTTTGATTAAATGTTACAGATGTGCAATCCTTAGAGAAAAGTG
>NW_006946805.1:0-758 GCF_000164805.1 Carlito syrichta | reverse complement strand
TTAAAAAAAAAGACTAAAATGAAATAAACCAAGGGAAATTAAAATAATTAGAAAGATGTAGTGGTTCCTCACAGTCATCCTAGCATTTAGGGAGGCTGAGGCGTAGTATCGCTTCAGTCCAGGAGTATGAGACTAGCCTGGGACTCATGGCAAAAGTCTATCACTACAAAATAAAAAAATTGTAAAGTAAAGATGAATAAAATAATATAAAATAAAATAAAATAAATATTAGTCAGACTTTGTGGTTCCTGCATGGCATACCAAGATTTTGGGAAGCTGGGGCAAGAGTAACTCTCGAGACCAGGTGTTTAGAGTAACCTGACCTGAAAGCAAAACAATGTTCCTACAAAATAAAAAAATAAAATAGTAAAGCCAAGTAACATACAATAAACCAAATTAAAATACAAAACAATAAAATAAAATAAAATAATTATTTTGCCTCATACCAATACATGGTCTCTACAAAATAAAAAAGTAAAATAGTAAAGAAATATAAAATGAAATAAGATAAATAAAATAATTAGCCATACTTAATAGTTCCTGCCTGGCATCCCAGCACATTGCAAGGCTGAGGTGCGAGGATCACTTGAGGCCAGAATTTTGAGACTACCCTGGGCCGAATAGCAAAACACTGTCTATACAAAATTAAAAAATAAAATAGTAGAGTAAAATAAAATAAAATGAAATAAAATAAATAGAGTAAAAAAATAAACTAAAATAATTAGCCAGATTTAGTGGTTCGTGCATGGCAACCAAGC
>NW_006946804.1:0-4257 GCF_000164805.1 Carlito syrichta | reverse complement strand
ATCTTATCTAAAGCAACAAAGCAGGAGCTGTTGCATTTCCAGATTTCAAACTTTACTGTATGTTTACAGAAATCAACACAGCCTAGTATTGGTACAAGAATAGGTCCATAGGCCAATGGATCAGGACAAAGAATGAAATCCTCAAATTCTCAGCCAACTCATCTTTGAAAACCTCCAAGACCCAATGGTAAGGGAGAACATATTCAGTATATGGTGCTGGGAAAATGCTGAACACATGCACAAGGTTGAAACAAGACCCCTATCCATCACCATACATACTAACTCTAAATGGATCAAAGACCTAAACGTGAAGCACCAAATTATAATAATCTTAGAAAATACAGGAGACACCATTATGGAAACTGAAACCGGAAACTAATTCCTCTTCAGAACCCTCAATACTCAAGCGGTAAGAAGTAAGTTAGACAAGTGGGATCTCATCAAATTAATATACTTCTGCAAAACAAAAGAAACCATCAGAAGAGCAGGGATACAGCCAACAGAATTGGAAAAACGATTCTCCAACTATATATCTGTAAAAAAGCATAACATCTAGGATCTACAAGAAACTCAAACACTCAGAAAAATCAGACAAACATTCCCTTTGAAAAGTGTGTAAAATACATGATTGGACACTTTTCATAAGCAGAGATACGGGCAGCCAGCAGATACATGAAAATTGCTCAGCCTCACTCATCATCAAAGAAATGCAAATGAAACCACTGTGAAATACCTCATACCCCCTGTAAGACTGGCCATCATTAATAAAACAAACAATAACTAAGGCTGGTAAGGATTTGGGATAATATAAGTGCTTCTACACTGCATGTGAATTGAAAAGTGTTGGGAGCTGGCCATGGAGGCCCACTGAGCATTAGGGATCTGGAACGGCCGGTAACTTGAAGACCACTAGGATGCATTCGGGAGCTATTGACCCCATTTCCTCTCCCTTTTCTAGTCAGCACTAACCAGATTGAGCTCCTGTGAGCTCAAAACATAAAAACTTTGAGATCGTCACGAGCACAGCTAACTTTAGGAGCTCATTGCTCCCATTCTTCCACAAACTGTAGTTTTGGTTCGGTTAACATCTAAAAGCCTTAGTATTGGTCACAGACTTCTGGGTCATGATCTTAGGATTTATTGAAGTTGAATAAGGTGTAAATAGTAGAAAATAGTTTAAAAGACCACCATTTTGTTGAAAGTATGTGGCTGGGTTACTTGCAGGTAGCCCACTATGAACTTTGAACTGGGCCACATTCCAAACATTCTGGGATGGGCCACTTTAGTTTGTAAAGTAAGTACTTAGGTCTCTATAGAATTGTTTAACTTGGTATTAGTATGAAAAGGGTTTATAGGCAATATGAAAAGGGTTTGTAGGCAGTAGAAAAGGGTTTAAAGGGAGTCATGGATTAAGGTTTCATGGATTAGGTTATGAGATGATACCTGAAAGAATATCTGGTGGGTGGGGAATGCCACTCACACACCCGACTGTTTATAAAAGACCTGTAATAATTTCCAATGAACAGCTTCTGCACTAGACAGGGGTCCAGTCTCTCTCTCTCTCTCTTTCATCTTCCCCCAATCACTGATGACATGGTCACCTTTGGGGTACCCTGAACCTGGCTGGAGCTGGTCTCTGGCAGAAACATAGAGCAACATCTTTGGAAAAGAGTGTGGTGGTTTCTAAAGGGACAAGATATTCACCTACCATGTGACTCAGTAATTCCCCTGTAGAGAATATACCTGGAGGAACTCAAATGATTTTACCAAAAAGATACCTGCACAAGTATGTTTTTTAAACCTCTAATCACAATTGCACAAAAACATGATACCAGCCATGTTGCCCATCAAAGGTGGAATGGATAAAATAAATGTGGTATATACACTATGGAATATTACGCAGTCATAAAAAAGGACAGGTATAAGAATGTTACAGAACGTTTGATGAATATGTCTTAGGTCATTTTCAGTGATATATCACAGAAAGAAAGAACAGAATTCAATATGTTCTCACTCATGAGCTGACCTTGATCACTTATAGTGCTGTAAGAAAGTGATTGGCAGTCGTGGATCACTGTTTTGGGGGAGGGGTGAGATTGGCAGTGGATGGATTTGGCTAAGGAAGCGAGGGACATACCTCATCAACCAGAGAACCTGCATAATCAATTTTTTATTTCTAACTCTGAATTGTACTCCACATTAAAAAAAAATTAAAATAAATAAATTAATGAAAGATGTAAAACATGCAACCGGCTTTAATTGTTTGTACTATTTTTAATTTTTTAATTTGAAAATGGTTATAATTCAGGGTTGGGCCTAGAAATGTTCATTATGCAGGGATAGATTTTTTAAGAAGTGTATAATACTCCAATGATTACTCCTTTTCCTTTTAATATGTTAGAATACATGATATAATTCTGCCTTCAAAATTGACAACTACAGTGTTTGTCACATAAATTCTGAATGTTTTATTCTGCCTAAATTGAAATTTGTTGAGATTCCAGATCTATATCATTCTTAGATAACTGAACCTTCAGATTGAGTGTACCTAAGTGCTATACAGAAGGCAGAATGCATAATAAATCTTAAAAATTTTAGAAAATAAAACAGTACCATAATTTAATACATCTTTTCCATTCTGAAAATTTGTGTACATTTTCTTGGTGCACTCTGTATTTTCTGCTTGCTAATTTTGATTAAATATTACAGATGTGCAATCCTTAGAGAAAAGTTTCCCTTATATATTTGAAGGAAATATAAAATCACATTCTCTTTATATTTTAACTCAATTTTTATTTTTAAAAGAGTATCTCTATTGAAGCCCTAGTATTTTCTCTACCTAAGACATAATGCTGTACTCTGCAAAACAGTATCTGATTAATCTGAAAATTTTAAACACCAAGCATTTAAAATCAGGCACACAGAAAAAAAGAGAATTTGGGGCCCAATATACATAAACCAAAGTAACATGGAGATTTACAAAGTCATAAGTATTTGGGCACTTCATTAGTATAAGAATTTAGATAATTGAAAATTCTGGAAAATTCAAGATGATATTAGCTAAAGTGATGTTCAAGTCCTGCTAGAAAAACGGCTCAAAGGCTGTTACATAATACTAAAAACATCCAAAAGTTTCTAAACTAAAGAAAGTGCTAAAATAGTATGTGGTTGTGCTATAACCAAGCTCCAACAGGATCTGGTGACCCTAATAATAAAAGACTACCTCGTGGGCAACCCCCTCAGTTTCCCTACCAATGTGGGAGTTTCTCTGTCCTCTCAATAAATACTGCTTTAAAAAAAAAACCTACCTCGTTTAGTGGATTCTTGAATGGACACTTATCCCTGGAGAAGTTTTTGGATAGCTGTGAACACATTGTTTTCTTCACTTCTTGGGAATGAAATTCACCATATCTACTGCATTTGGCAGAACACTGCATACAAGCTCTTAAATCCTAAGAATTGCTCACTAGTCAAAGTCCCTCCCATTATGATGTCAAAGTTCTGAGGCAGATTTCATAAATGACAAATTGACATGCATGTTTTTCCGACTTTGCTTACCTCTTTAATGTAAAATTTAGACTTTTAAGCAACCTACAGTTAACATCATTCTTCTCAGACCTGGACATTACAATAAAGAATTCAAATTAGCTGGGCTCGGTGGCTCAGCCTGTAATCCCGCACCTTTAGGAGGCTGAGGTGAGGTGATTGCCTGAGCCCACGGGTTCGAGATCGGCCTGGGCAGCGAGACATCATCTCTACAATAAAAGAAACACCAACTGGCTGTGGTAGCGCATGCCTGTCTTTCAAGCTACATGGAAGGCTGAGGCAGAAAGATGGCCGGAGCCCAGCAGGTCAAGGCTGTGATGGCCGGAAGCAGCCACTGCACTCCAGTCTGGTCGACAGAGTGAGACTCCAACTGAAAAAAAAAAAAGATAATTCATATGAAACCATAAACAATCAAAAATAGACAAAAGAATATTTTCAAAAGAAACAAAGCAGGAGCTATCACTGTTCCAGACTTCAAACTTTACTATATGTTTTCAGTAATCAACACAGCCTGGTACTGGTACAAGAATAGGTCCATAGACCAATGGATTAGGACAGAGAATGAAATCCTCAAATTCTCAGCCAACTCATCTATTAAAAATACTCCAAGATCCGCTGGTTAATGGAGAAAATATTCAGCAAATGGTGCTGGGAAAAGGCTGACACATGCACAATGTGAAACAGGACCCCAGGCTATCACCATGCACATTA
>NW_006946803.1:0-826 GCF_000164805.1 Carlito syrichta | reverse complement strand
AAAATAAAAAAATTGTAAAGTAAAGATGAATCAAATAATATAAAATAAAATAAAATAGATATAGTCAGATATGTGGTTCCTGCATAGCATACCAAGATTTTGGGAAGCTGGGGCAAGAGTAACTCTCGAGACCAGGTGTTTAGAGTAACCTGACCTGAAAGCAAAACAATGTTCCTACAAAATAAAAAAATAAAATAGTAAAGCCAAGTAACATACAATAAACCAAATTAAAATACAAAACAATAAAATAAAATAAAATAAAATTATTTTGCCTCATAGCAATACATGGTCTCTACAAAATAAAAAAGTAAAATAGTAAAGAAATATAAAATGAAGTAAGATAAATAAAATAATTAGCTATACTTTATAGTTCCTGCCTGGCATCCCAGCACATTGCAAGGCTGAGGTGCGAGGATCACTTGAGGCCAGAATTTTGAGACTACCCTGGGCCGAATAGCAAAACACTGTCTATACAAAATTAAAAAATAAAATAGTAGAGTAAAATAAAATAAAATGAAATAAAATAAATAGAGTAAAAAAATAAAATAAAATAATTAGCCAGATTTAGTGGTTCCTGCATGGCAACCAAGCATTTGGGTAGCCAAAGTGGGAGGATCTCTTGAGGCCAGGAACTTGAGACTAGTCTGGTCCTCACGGGAAAACCATGTCTCTACAAAATTAAAACATACAATGACAAAGTAAAATAAAATAAAATAAATTGAAAAGAAAAGACATGACATAAAATAAAATAAAATAATTAGAAAGACTTAGTGATTCCTCACATTCATCCTAACAATTTGGGAGACTATGGTGGGAGGATCAGTTT
>NW_006946802.1:0-663 GCF_000164805.1 Carlito syrichta | reverse complement strand
AAAAAGTAAATAGTAAAGAAATTTAAAATGAAATAAGATAAATAAAATAATTAGCCATCCTAATAGTTCCTGCCTGGAATCCCAGCACATGCAAGCTGAGGTGCGAGGATCACTTGAGGCCAGAATTTTGAGACTACCCTGGGCCGAATAGCAAAAACACTGTCTATACAAAATTAAAAAATAAAATAGTAGAGTAAAATAAAATAAAATGAAATAAAATAGAGTAAAAAAATAAAATAAAATTAGCCAGATTTAGTGGTTCTTGCATGGCAACCAAGCATTTGGGTAGCCGAAGTGGGAGGATCTCTTGAGGCCAGGAACTTGAGACTAGTCTGGTCCTCACGGGAAAACCATGTCTCTACAAAATTAAAACATACAATGACAAAGTAAAATAAAATAAAATAAATTGAAAAGAAAAGACATGACATAAAATAAAATAAAATAATTATAAAGACTTAGTGATTCCTCACATTCATCATAACAATTTGGGAGACTATGGTGGGAGGATCAGTTCAGGCTAGGAGTGTGAGATTAGCCAGGGGATCATGGCAAAACCCTGTCACTATAAAATAAAAAAAATAAATTGTAAAATAAGGTAAAGTGATAGCATAAAATAAAAATAAATAAAATAAAATAAAATAATTAGCCAGACTCAGTGGTTCG
>NW_006946801.1:0-7935 GCF_000164805.1 Carlito syrichta | reverse complement strand
GTAGTCTCAAATTCTGGCCTCAAGTGATCCTCGCACCTCAGCCTTGCAATGTGCTGGGATGCCAGGCAGGAACTATTAAGTATGGCTAATTATTTTATTTATCTTATTTCATTTTATATTTCTTTACTATTTTACTTTTTTATTTTGTAGAGACCATGTATTGCTATGAGGCAAAATTCTATTTTATTTTATTTTATTGTTTTGTATTTTAATTTGGTTTATTGTATGTTACTTGGCTTTACTATTTTATTTTTTTATTTTGTAGGAACATTGTTTTGCTTTCAGGTCAGGTTACTCTAAACACCTGGTCTCGAGAGTTACTCTTGCCCCAGCTTCCCAAAATCTTGGTATGCTATGCAGGAACCACAAAGTCTGACTAATATTTATTTTATTTTATTTTATATTATTTTATTCATCTTTACTTTACAATTTTTTTATTTTGTAGTGATAGGCTTTTGCCATGAGTCCCAGGCTAGTCTCATACTCCTGGACTGAAGCGATACTATGCCTCAGCCTCCCTAAATGCTAGGATGACTGTGAGGAACCACTACATCTTTCTAATTATTTTAATTTCTCTGGTTTTATTTCATTTTAGTCTTTTTTTTTAGTTTGTTGAGATAGGGTTTTGCTATGAGCCCCAAGCTAATCTAAAACTCGTGACTTCAACTGATCCCACAGTGCTGCAATACCAGGGAGGAACCACTAAGTCTGGCTCTATTTTTAATTTTATTATGTTTTATTTTAATTAATTAATTTTATTTTAAGTTATTTTTGTTATTTTGTTTCATTTTTATTTTATTTCATTTTAATTATTTTACTCTACTATTTTTTTTTTGGATAGTGACAGAGTTTTCTATGAGTCCGAGGCGAGTCTCTCTCTGATCCTTCTGCCCAGCCCCCCAAAGTGCTGAGATATCAGTCAGTAAGCACTAAGTCTGGTTAATTATTTTATTTTATATATTTTATATATTTTACTATTTTAAAAAAATTTTGTATAGACAGCTTTTTCCTGTAAGGCCCAGGCTAGTCTCAATGTCTTGACCTCAAGCAAACTTCCTTCCTTGGTCTCCCACAATGCTGGGATGCCAGGCAGGAACTAAAAAGTCTGGTTCATGTTATCTTAATTTATTTTATATTCTATAATATATGTTATTTTATCTTGCTTTACTACTTTATATTTTTATTTTTTAGAAACAGAGTTTTGCTATGAGTCCCAGGCTTATCTCAAATTCTTGAGCTAGAGTGATCCTGGAGCCTCGGTCTCCCAAAGTGCTGGAATGCCATGCAGGAACCACTGAGTTTGGCTAATTATTTACTTTATTTTACTTTTTCTTAAGTATTTTATTTTTTTAATTTTGTAGTTACAGAGTTTTGCTATGGGGCCCAGGACAGTCTCAACCACCTGGCCTCAAGCTATCCTCCTACCTCGGCCTCCCAACGTGCTGGGATCCCAGCCTAGAACCACTAAGTCTGGTTAATTATATTGTCATTTTATTTCATTATATTATATGTTATTTTATTTTATTTAACTTAACTATTTCTTTTTTTTTCATTTTGTAGTGACATGGTTTTGCCATCAGGCCCAGGCTAATATCACACTCCTGGGCTGAAGTGACCCACTCGCCTGGTCCTCCCAAAGTGCTATTTATTTTGTAGAGACTGTGTTTTGTTATGAGGCAAAATAATTTTATTTTATTGGATTTTATTTTTTTGTATTTTATTTTGTTTTATTGTATTTTACTTTGCTTTACTATTTTATTCTTTTATTTTGTAGGAACAGTGTTTTGCTATGAGGTCAGGCTACTCTAAAACCCCTGACCTCGAGAGTTACTCTTGCCCCCAGCTTCCCAAAGTCCTGGTATGCCATGCAGGAACCACCAAGTCTGGCTAATTTTTATTTTATTTTAATTTACTTTATGTTATTTTATCTTTCTTTACTTTACAATTTTATTTTTTTATTTCGTAGTGATAGAGTTTTGCCATGAGGCCCAGGCTCGTCTCACACTCCTGACCTGAAGTGATACTCCCTCCTCAGCCTCCCAAAATGCTGTGATGACAGTGAGGAACACTAAGTCTGCCCCATTACTTTATTTTATGTAATTGCATTTTACTTTGCGTTACTTTTATTTAATTTATTTAGTAGAGATAGTTTTTGCTATGATGCCTGGCTAGTATCAAACGTCTGGCCTCAAGCGATCCTCCTCCTAGTTACAGTAAAGCCGTGCCCCTAAACCTCCTGATGCTGGCTGGGGGCACCGGGGAGCTAGTAGAGGGGAGTTCCGGGTGTCCTTTTCCAGGGCAGCGCCAAAACAGGTGGCAGAGCCAGAGTCCAAACGCCAGGGAGAAGCTGGCGGAGGGCGGCACTCCAGAGACTGTCGGTCTCCCATCCAAGCGCTGTCAGCGACCCTGCTTAGCTTCGCAGTGCGTGGCGGATCCGTCGCCTGTGCCCCCTCACGGACCTGCCGAGGGAAGTCCCGGGTGTCCTTTTCCACGTAGGCGACAACAGAAGTGGCAGACCAGTGTCCAAAGGCCAGGGAGAACCTGGAGGAGGGCGGCGCTCCCCAGGCGGACTGTCTCCCCTCCAGTCACTTAATGGCAGCCACCCTGCTTAACTTCGCAGTCCCCGGCAGATCCTTAGCCTGCGGTCCCTGAAGGGCCCTGGTGGTGGCAGTCCCGATGCGCTCCCGCAAGAGCCTACTGGGCTCCAGGCACCGCAAGCCCGCAGGACGCCTGTCAGCAGGAGGCCGTGGGAGACAGGCGTGCTGCATCTTGCCGCCCACCCGCACCCCACGCTTCCCCCTCAGCCCCACCGCCTCCTGAGCCGGCGATCCCTGGGAATGTCCAGAACCTGGCGCACACTCCAGCGACAGCCTGGGGCTAAGGGGAGCCCAGGTCAACCGGAGCCCAGGTGGCTGCCCTGGGGACGCTTGGCGTCTCCCCCTTCACGGAGTCGGCGATCCGGGCACTCTGCCATCCCCAGCTGAGGCTCCCGGCCTTTCGGAAAGGCCAAGCACCCTGGACTGTGCTCTGCCCTTTGGCCGCATGGTGTGGCTGACATTCCAGGGCTCAGGACCCTGACGCCGCGATGCTCCGTCCCCATCTGACCGGCTCTCCCACAGCCCACACGCAGCTCCATGACAGTCTCCAACCCTCTCCTGCCAGGCACCCACTTGCCCCAGCCACCTGGGGAGAGGCCACTGGCACTGGCAGGGAGCTCCTGGCTTCTCCCACCAGTCCCGAATCACAACTATCCCCCCTCCTTCACGAGGGCATCACGCGGGATGACAAGTGCGGCCTTGGGAAGGCCTGGGCCGCCCGGCCGCTGCTTCAGAGCGCACTGTCTGGTCGCGTGGGACAGGTGGAGCCGACAGCTTCGAAAGGCAGACACCCCCCCACGTCACTGCTGGCAGCCGCATCGCGTACCCCACAGCCTCCCAACAGCCACCTCATCCCGAAGGACACACACATACACACGCACACTCTCAAGCATGCACGCAGAGACTTGCAGGGTGAAACCCACACAGGGAGAGAGACAGAGAGACGAAAAGCAGGACAGAAAAATTCAGAAGACGTGACAGTGGATCAGACATACACAGATACCAAGAGAAAAAGAGACGCAGCCAGAGAGAAACAGGCAGAAAGACACCTAGAGACAGGAAAGAGGGAGACAGAGGTGTGGGGGGACCACTGCCACTCCGAGCAGCCGGGCTCAAAGGGAGATGCCTGGGCTCCGACAGCACAAACTGGCAGGCCTGACCTGGTGACAGTTCTCAAGTCTTCCCAAAGGATCATTCCAACACCCTCATTGTGACTGAGGGGAAAGTCTGAAGCCTACCATAAGCTGCCATCCCCTGCGGGGGGTTCTGGTCCCAAGACTCACCGGGTTGGCCATCCCCGCTAAGCGGCTTAGATCCGAAGAGATCTGGCCTAATCAGGGGGTTGAGTGATCCTGGGAGTCATCGGTGCCGGCACCCATCGTGGAGCTCGCACTTCAAGAGCCTTCGTGGGAGTGGCGTTTCAGAGGAGGGAGGTGGGGGAGCGCTGGGGGCTCCGAAGGTAGCTCTGCTTCTGGGTTTCTCAGGCTGCCTAGGAAACCCCGAAGGGCTCCACCCCGAATCCGGAGTCTTCAGTCCCATGGGAGGGGCAGGGGGCCGGGGAGAAAAACGGCCGCTGTGGATTGTCACTCCGCGAGACACCCCGCGAGCCCCTCTGAGCCTCCCGCCCACCGGCGCGGGCGCCTCCTAGTTCCAGTAACCCCGTGCCCCTGACCTCCTGATGCTGGCTGGGGGCACTGGGGAGCGAGCAGAGGGAAGTCTCGGGTGGCCTTTTGCAGGGCGGCGCCAAAAGAAGTGGCAGAGCCAGAGGCCAAAAGCCAGGGAGAAGCTGGCGGAGGGCGGCACTCCCGAGGCTGTCGGTCTGCTATCCAAGTGCTAACCGCCAGCGACCCTGCTTAGCTTCACAGTCCCTGGCGGATCCTTAGCCTGTGCGCCCTGAAGGGCCCTGGTGGTGGCAGCCCCGATGCGCTCCCTCAAGAGCCTCCTGGGCTCCATGCACCTCAAGCCAGCAGGATGCCTGTAAGCAGGACTCCTCGGGAGACAGGCGTCCTGGATCTTGCCTGAGCCAGCGATCCCTGCGAATGTCTGGAATCTGGCGCACACTCCAGCGACAGCCTGGGCGCTAAGGGGAGTCCAGGTCAACCGGAGCCTAGGTGGCTGCCTTGGGGACGCGTGGTATCTCCCACTTCACGGAGTCTGGGCGATCCGGGATTCTGCCATCCCCAGCTGAACGCTCCCGGGCCTCTGGGTAGGCCAAGCGCCCGGGATTGCGCTCTACCCCTTGGCCGCAGGGTGTGGCTGACATTCCAGGGCTCAGGATCACAACGCCGCGATGCCCCCATTCTCATCTGCCAGGCCCTCAAACACCCCACATGCAGCCCCACGCAATCTCTAACACTCTCCTGCAAGGCACCCAGTTGCCCCAGTCACCTGGGGTGAGGTCACTGGCACTGGCAAGGAGCTCCTGGTCTCTCCCGCTGTCCTGGCTCACAACTGCCCCCTCTCCTTCAAGAGGGCATCACGCGGGATGACAAATGCGGCCTTGGGAACGCCTGGGCCGCCCGGGCACTGCATCAGAGCGCACAGTCTGGTCCTGTGGGAGCGGTGGAGCTGACCACTTCAGAAGGCAGACACCCTCCCACGTCACTGTCGGCAGCCGCATCATGTACCCCACAGCCTCCCACAGCCATCCCACTCGGAAAGACAAACACATACACACTCTATAATAATAGAAGGAAATCTTTTTTATCTTGTGAAGATTTCTCAAATAGGTCTCCCAAAGCATAAGCCACACAAAAATAAATCAATTTCCTCACAATCAAAAGTTTTGACTCTTCAAAAAAATGAAATGTTAAATATACACTTTCAGAAAATATTCACAATAAATGTAACTGACAAAGTATGTATATCCAGAATATATTTAAAAATTCTTGCAAGTCAGTAATAAAAATACAAGTAATTTAATTTAAAAATTGAGCACTGACCTGGACAGACACTTCATAAAAGAAGATATACAAATAGCCAATAAACTCACTAGAGAAAGCAATTGAAAATCACTCACACACAATACCACTTGAATAGTGACTTTGGTCTGATTGCATGTCTTATGGTTTTGATCTTGATCATTTTAAGAAGACACATTTTGCCTTGACATAGATCAGACACCGGGCTGAGGGCAAACATCATGTAATTCTTACAACCACCAGCCGGGGGGGACAAACACTATTATTTTCTCAGTTTTATAGTTGGGAAACAGAGTCTCTGAAAGTTGAATGACTTGTCTAAGGTTTCATAACTTGGGAGGGCAATGCTGCAATTTGGATCCAGCATTCCGAAAGCACGCAGGTATAGCCACTATGCCAACCTGCCTGCTGTGGTACTGCCTGCCACAGCCTTTCCTGGCTTCTCAGTCTTTGGGGGTTCTAGGAAGGTTCAGCAGTGAAGTGGGAGGTGGCAGGGAACTCTCTGTGAAGCAACCTGACAAGCAGCATGGTCCAACTCATCCCCCACCTTCAAGGGCAGAGGCCAAGGCTGGAAACGCAGTTGTAAATTTTGCAGCTGCCTGCTACCAGACTGGGAGTGGGTGTGTGGAGAGGACCAGGGAGGTTCCCAGGGTACACAAACCAGCCTCCTGGGCATTGTCCATGATTCCAAAGCAGGGAGCTGGTGGGAAATGCGTGGGAAAAAGGTGGTGGGGAGATAGCACACTGTTCTAGGACTAGAAAAATATGTTGATTAGAAGCTCTGCACCTGAGAGTGAGATTTGAAAGCTGAATTTTTTGTAGGATGCTTAGGCCATTTATCTTGGTCCAGTCACACTCCCTAGAGATGAATTTTCCATCTCCTGCCTGGAGGATACAGTTCTCCCTGCCATATCTCTGGGGACTGATCACAATTCTGCATCCAGTTAGGTAAATGTTTATTTAACTCCCTTGAATGCCACTCTAGCTCTCAAATATACCAGGTGCTCCCTCACTTTCTATCCTGGTCAGGGCTCTAGATTTCTGCTACAGTGGTAGTGGTGGTGGTGATGGGTCTAGGGAACTAAACTCTTAAATACCCACTATTTTGTACTACCTTTATCCTTGCTTCCAGGGGTACTTGATGCTGGCAGGCTTGGTACCCTTTCCCCTGTAAATCAGGTTGCCTCCTGCCTTTTCCCATTGTGTCTTTAGGAGACAGGTTTCTCGAGCCAGTTACCACTTGTCCATCTGTTTCCAGCTTCCAGAATTCCATTAATGTTTCCCCTTTTCCCAATCTGTTTGTCCTTGTGGATTTGTGTTAAGAAAAATTAAATCTTTTTATAATCAATTTAGAGGGATTTGGAAAAGAGCATCAGGAAATACAGGTGTCTGATCCACCATCTTTACTTAGAAGTTGCTCTCTTTTCTCTTTGGGTGGGCTGCACAGCTGTTTGGACTCTGCCCTGCTTCTCTGAATCTGGCATCCACTCACTGCCATTGTTTGGATGTATATACTTGAAATTAGGTCTTCAGTTAACCATACACATACATAAGCTTGGGTTCCCTTTCCCATCTCACACCCATGACCTCTAGACTCCCAGCATCCTCCAACCTTTTCTTCTTCCACAAACACTTCTTGCCCTGCATGTGCTTGAGGCATGAGTTTATTTTGGGGAGGAGGGGTAGGCAGTCTTTTTCGCCCTTTTACCTGTATAGATCTGATCTATTTGGATTATTTCAGGAGTTTTAAAAAATGGTTTGTCATTTAACAGCACTTTTTCTAATTACTATTCAAACCAGTTATGGTATTATTATTTTAAAGTATTTTTTCCCTATGTTTCATGAGATTTAGGGTGGAACTAGGGATAGTTACAAGTGCTCAGTCAGTCATCTTCTCCAATCCCAAAGTTAAAATATTTAAGTCATCCTCTTCTCTCCTTTTTGGTCCCTTCTTTGGTCACACTTAGAGGTCTTTGCCACACCAAGATTATTCACCCATATTTTCTTCTAATACTTTTGCAGTTTTAAAAAATATTTAAACTTTTGGTTCATTTGAAATTTGATGTTAGATGAGAGAGATCTAGATTTTTTCAAATGTTTAGCTTTTTGTTCATACATTAGTTATTGAGTAATTTTCTGATTTGAAATGTGTACTTTGTTGATTTGTGTAGCTTCATAATATTTTTATTATCTCATGGATTAAGTTCTTGATAATTATTTTAAAAATTCTTTCATGAGAGTTAGTCAAGCATTAGTATAATTTTTAGTCTAATTAGTCTAATTTTTTTCTAGCAAATACATTTTTTAATAGTTTGGGCAGATTAAGAAATCCTATTTGAATTTGGATGTGCCTGCAGTATTTTAATAGGTTCATTTATGGAACATTAGTCTTTTAATGAATTAGAAGCCACTTTTCA
>NW_006946800.1:0-776 GCF_000164805.1 Carlito syrichta | reverse complement strand
CTGGCATCACAGACATTGGGAGGAGGCCCAATGGGAGGATTGCTTGAGGCCATGAGTTTGATACTAGCCAGGCATTATAGCAAAACACTATCTCTACTAAAGAAAATAAATAATCGTAAAGCAAAGTAAAATACAATGCTATAAAATAAAATAATGAACCAGAGTTAGTGTTTCCTCACTGTCATCACAGCATTTTCAGAGTCCGAGGAGAGAGTATCGCTCGGGTCAGGAATGTGAGACTAGCCTGGGCCTCATAAAATAACACTGTCTATACAAAATAAAAATTAATATAGTAAGAAAAATTAAATAAGATGAATAAAATAAAATAAAATAAAATAATTAGCTAGATTTAATAGTTCCTGCCTGGCATCCCAGCACATTGCGAGGCCAAGGTGCGAGGATCGCTTAGGACCAGGAGTTTGAGACGAGGCTGGGCCTCATGGCATAACCCTACCACCTCAAAATGAAAAAGCAATAATAATAAAGTAAAAAACAAAACCAATAAACAAAATTTTAAAAAGTTATATGAGCCAAACTTCGTGTTTCCTGCCTGACATACCAGCACTGTCGGAGGATCAGGCAGGAGTATCACTTGATGCCAGGAGTTTGAGAGTAGTCTGGGCCTCATAGCTAAATCCTATCTCTACAAAATAAAAACTAAAACAGTAAAGTAAAATAAAATAAATACCAAAATTAAATAGAATAAAATAATCAGCCAGGCTTAGTGGTTCCTTCCTGGCATACTAATACTGTCAGAGGCCGATGAGGGGGGATTG
>NW_006946799.1:0-631 GCF_000164805.1 Carlito syrichta | reverse complement strand
TAAAATAAAACATAATAAAATTAAAAATAGAGCCAGACTTAGTGGTTCATCCCTGGCATTGCAGCACTGTGGGAGGCCAAGGAAAAAGGATCAGTTGAAGTCACGAGTTTTAGATTAGCATGGGGCTCATAGCAAAACCCTATCTCAACAAATTAAAAAAAAAAGACTAAAATGAAATAAAACCAGAGAAATTAAAATAATTAGAAAGATGTAGTGGTTCCTCACAGTCATCCTAGCATTTAGGGAGGCTGAGGCATAGTATCGCTTCAGTCCAGGAGTATGAGACTAGCCTGGGACTCATGGCAAAAGCCTATCACTACAAAATAAAAAAATTGTAAAGTAAAGATGAATAAAATAACATAAAATAAAATAAAATAAATATTAGTCAGACTTTGTGGTTCCTACCAAGATTTTGGGAAGCTGGGGCAAGAGTAACTCTCGAGACCAGGTGTTTAGAGTAACCTGACCTGAAAGCAAAACAATGATCCTACAAAATAAAAAAATAAAATAGTAAAGCCAAGTAACATGCAATAAAACAAAATAAAATACAAAACAATAAAATAAAATAAAATTATTTTGCCTCATAGCAATACATGGTCTCTACAAAATAAAAAAGTAAAATAGTAAAGAA
>NW_006946798.1:0-772 GCF_000164805.1 Carlito syrichta | reverse complement strand
GCTGGCAGCGCTTGGATGGGAGACCGACAGTCTCTGGAGTGCCGCCCTCCGCCAGCTTCTCCCTGGCGTTTGGACTCTGGCTCTGCCACCTGTTTTGGCACTGCCCTGGAAAAGGACACCCGGAACTCCCCTCTACTAGCTCCCCGGTGCCCCCAGCCAGCATCGGGAGGTTAGGGGCACGGCTTTACTGTAACTAGGAGGAGGATCGCTTGAGGCCAGGCATTTGATACTAGCCAGGCATCATAGCAAAAACTATCTCTACTAAATAAATTAAATAAAAGTAACGCAAAGTAAAATGCAATTACATAAAATAAAGTAATGGGGCAGACTTAGTGTTCCTCACTGTCATCACAGCATTTTGGGAGGCTGAGGAGGGAGTATCACTTCAGGTCAGGAGTGTGAGACGAGCCTGGGCCTCATGGCAAAACTCTATCACTACGAAATAAAAAAATAAAATTGTAAAGTAAAGAAAGATAAAATAACATAAAGTAAATTAAAATAAAATAAAAATTAGCCAGACTTGGTGGTTCCTGCATGGCATACCAGGACTTTGGGAAGCTGGGGGCAAGAGTAACTCTCGAGGTCAGGGGTTTTAGGGTAGCCTGACCTCATAGCAAAACACTGTTCCTACAAAATAAAAGAATAAAATAGTAAAGCAAAGTAAAATACAATAAAACAAAATAAAATACAAAAAAATAAAATCCAATAAAATAAAATTATTTTGCCTCATAACAAAACACAGTCTCTACAAAATAAATAGCACTTTGGGAGG
>NW_006946797.1:0-478 GCF_000164805.1 Carlito syrichta | reverse complement strand
AAGTATACAATGCATTCCAACCTATTATAAAGGAAAATGAGTTTTCATCGGAGTATTATACAGTTTTTAAATAATCAATCCCTGCCTAATGTACATTTTGAAGCCCAACCGTGAATTGTTAAAGTAAAAAAAATAAAAAAATAAAAAATAGAACAAACAACTAAAGCCAGTTGCATTTTTTACAGCTTTCATTTATTTATTTATTTATTTACTTTAATTTTTTAAAAAT
This sequence comes from Carlito syrichta, assembly GCF_000164805.1. Lineage (NCBI taxonomy): Eukaryota > Metazoa > Chordata > Mammalia > Primates > Tarsiidae > Carlito > Carlito syrichta. The sequence goes on along the minus strand of NW_006946797.1, from coordinate 249 downwards.
ATGGGGTAAAATTCAGAGTTAGATATGCAAACATTGATTATACAGCATCCCTGGTTGATGAGGTATGACCCTCATGAGGTATGATCTTCTCCCTTTACAAACCAAAACACGGTTTTCCAAAGATGTTGTTATAATCGTCAGTACACATGAACTGTAGAAGCATTTATTTATTCCCAAATCCTTACCTGCATCTTTTATTGTTTGTTTTATGAATGATGGCAGTCTCACAGGGGGTATGTGGTATTGAAA
>NW_006946796.1:0-753 GCF_000164805.1 Carlito syrichta | reverse complement strand
GAATCATCAGATAAAAAAAGTTTCTAGATTTTAACTCTAAAATATATCAAACTAATATAATATATGGCATATGATTATACAGAGCCATTCTCTGCCTCTATAACTAATATCTGGAGATGATGGTAATACTTGTCTTATAGGCCAATTGGAAATACTGCATGACAACTTACGATATTTTTTTCTACTTGGAAAGCTGAAGCAGAAGTATTGCCTGAGCCCAATTGTGATGTTTTTAGCATGTCTTTGGGAATCTCTCCCATAAATCTTACTTTCCTATATGTACTTATCTTGGTTAAATGAAAAGAATGGTGAGTAGTCCAGTATTTTTTTTTAAATAATGAGTTGTCCTCTATGGGTGTCCCTTTTGAGTCACTTCATGTGAACCTCATGCCAATGCCTAGAAAGTCCTCTTCCTGTTCTCTTTTTAACATCACCAACTATATAACTACATGTGTAGGCAATTTCTGACATCCAAAACATCTTTAGTCATCTTGTTTTCCTTTCTTCCTTTCTTCCTTCCTTCCTTCCCTCCTTCCTTCCTTCCTTCCTTCCTTCCTTCCTTCCTTCTTTCTTTCTCTCTCTTTCTTTCTTTCTTTCTTTATTTTTTCTTTCTTTCTTTCTTGAGTCAGGACTTTACTCTGTCACCCAGACTAGAACGCAGGGGCATGACCACAATGATCACAGCTCATGGCAGCTTTCACCTCCTGGGCTCAGGCAATCATTTCACCTCAGACTCCCAAGTAGCTGGGACTG
>NW_006946795.1:0-3155 GCF_000164805.1 Carlito syrichta | reverse complement strand
TTTGTAGAGACATGCTTTCCCCATGAGGACCAGACTAGTCTCAAGTTCCTGGCCTCAAGAGATCCTCCCACTTCGGCTACCCAAATGCTTGGTTGCCATGCAGGAACCACTAAATCTGGCTAATTATTTTATTTCATTGTTTTACTCTATTTATTTTATTTTATTTTACTCTACTATTTTATTTTTTAATTTTGTATAGACAGTGTTTTGCTATTCGGCCCAGGGTAGTCTCAAAATCCTGGCCTCAAGTGATCCTCGCACCTCAGCCTTGCAATGTGCTGGGATGCCAGGCAGGAACTATTAAGTATGGCTAATTATTTTATTTATCTTATTTCATTTTATATTTCTTTACTATTTTACTTTTTTATTTTGTAGAGACCATGTATTGCTATGAGGCAAAATAATTTTATTTTATTTTATTGTTTTGTATTTTATTTTGTTTTATTGCATGTTACTTGGCTTTACTATTTTATTTTTTTATTTTGTAGGATCATTGTTTTGCTTTCAGGTCAGGTTACTCTAAACACCTGGTCTCGAGAGTTACTCTTGCCCCAGCTTCCCAAAATCTTGGTATGCCATGCAGGAACCACAAAGTCTGACTAATATTTATTTTATTTTATTTTATGTTATTTTATTCATCTTTACTTTACAATTTTTTTATTTTGTAGTTGATAGGCTTTTGCCATGAGTCCCAGGCTAGTCTCATACTCCTGGACTGAAGCGATACTATGCCTCAGCCTCCCTAAATGCTAGGATGACTGTGAGGACCACTACATCTTTCTAATTATTTTAATTTCTCTGGTTTTATTTCATTTTAGTCTTTTTTTTTAGTTTGTTGAGATAGGGTTTTGCTATGAGCCCCAAGCTAATCTAAAACTCGTGACTTCAACTGATCCTTTTGCCTTGGCCTCCCACAGTGCTGCAATGCCAGGGAGAACCACTAAGTCTGGCTCTATTTTTAATTTTATTATGTTTTATTTTAATTAATTAATTTTATTTTAAGTTATTTTTTGTTATTTTGTTTCATTTTTATTTTATTTCATTTTAATTATTTTACTCTACTATTTTTTTATTGCATAGTGACAGAATTTTTCTATGAGTCTGAGGCGAGTCTCTCTCTGATCCTTCTGCCCAGCCCCCCAAAGTGCTGAGATATCAGTCAGTAAGCACTAAGTCTGGTTAATTATTTTATTTTATTTTATATATTTTACTATTTTTAAAAAATTTTGTATAGACAGCTTTTTCCTGTAAGGTCCAGGCTAGTCTCACTGTCTTGACCTCAAGCAAACTTCCTTCCTTGGTCTCCCACAATGCTGGGATGCCAGGCAGGAACTAAAAGTCTGGTTCATGTTATCTTAATTTATTTTATATTCTATAATTTATGTTATTTTATCTTGCTTTACTACTTTATATTTTTATTTTTTAGAAACAGAGTTTTGCTATGAGTCCCAGGCTTATCTCAAATTCTTGAGCTAGAGTGATCCTGGAGCCTCGGTCTCCCAAAGTGCTGGAATGCCATGCAGGAACCACTGAGTTTGGCTAATTATTTACTTTATTTTACTTTTTCTTAAGTATTTTATTTTTTTAATTTTGTAGTTACAGAGTTTTGCTATGGGGCCCAGGACAGTCTCAACCACCTGGCCTCAAGCTATCCTCCTACCTCGGCCTCCCAACGTGCTGGGATCCCAGCCTAGAACCACTAAGTCTGGTTAATTATATTGTCATTTTATTTCATTATATTATATGTTATTTTATTTTATTTAACTTAACTATTTCTTTTTTTTTCATTTTGTAGTGACATGGTTTTGCCATCAGGCCCAGGCTAATATCACACTCCTGGGCTGAAGTGACCCACTCGCCTGGTCCTCCCAAAGTGCTATTTATTTTGTAGAGACTGTGTTTTGTTATGAGGCAAAATAATTTTATTTTATTGGATTTTATTTTTTTGTATTTTATTTTGTTTTATTGTATTTTACTTTGCTTTACTATTTTATTCTTTTATTTTGTAGGAACAGTGTTTTGCTATGAGGTCAGGCTACTCTAAAACCCCTGACCTCGAGAGTTACTCTTGCCCCCAGCTTCCCAAAGTCCTGGTATGCCATGCAGGAACCACCAAGTCTGGCTAATTTTTATTTTATTTTAATTTACTTTATGTTATTTTATCTTTCTTTACTTTACAATTTTATTTTTTTATTTCGTAGTGATAGAGTTTTGCCATGAGGCCCAGGCTCGTCTCACACTCCTGACCTGAAGTGATACTCCCTCCTCAGCCTCCCAAAATGCTGTGATGACAGTGAGGAACCACTAAGTCTGCCCCATTACTTTATTTTATGTAATTGCATTTTACTTTGCGTTACTTTTATTTAATTTATTTAGTAGAGATAGTTTTTGCTATGATGCCTGGCTAGTATCAAACGCCTGGCTCAAGCGATCCTCCTCCTAGTTACAGTAAAGCCGTGCCCCTAACCTCCCGATGCTGGCTGGGGGCACCGGGGAGCTAGTAGAGGGGAGTTCCGGGTGTCCTTTTCCAGGGCAGTGCCAAAACAGGTGGCAGAGCCAGAGTCCAAACGCCAGGGAGAAGCTGGCGGAGGGCGGCACTCCAGAGACTGTCGGTCTCCCATCCAAGCGCTAACTGTCAGCGACCCTGCTTAGCTTCGCAGTGCGTGGCGGATCCGTCGCCTGTGCCCCCTCACGGACCTGCCGAGGGAAGTCCCGGGTGTCCTTTTCCACGTAGGCGACAACAGAAGTGGCAGACCAGTGTCCAAAGGCCAGGGAGAACCTGGAGGAGGGCGGCGCTCCCCAGGCGGACTGTCTCCCCTCCAGTCACTTAATGGCAGCGACCCTGCTTAACTTCGCAGTCCCCGGCAGATCCTTAGCCTGCGCTCCCTGAAGGGCCCTGGTGGTGGCAGTCCCGATGCGCTCCCGCAAGAGCCTACTGGGCTCCCTGCACCTCAAGCCCGCAGGACGCCTGTCAGCAGGAGGCCGCGGGAGACAGGCGTGCTGGATCTTGCCGCCCACCCGCGCCCCACGCTTCCCCCTCAGCCCCACCGCCTCCTGAGCCGGCGATCCCTGGGAATGTCCAGAACCTGGCGCACACTCCAGCGACAGCCTGGGCGCTAAGGGGAGCCCAGGCCAACCGGAGCCCAGGTGGCTGC
>NW_006946794.1:0-905 GCF_000164805.1 Carlito syrichta | reverse complement strand
TTTGTAGAGAGTGTTTTGCTATGAGGCCCAGGCAATTCTCAAACCACAGGCCTCAAGTGAAAATCCAGCCTTGGCCTCCCACAGGGTTGTGATGCCAGGCAGGAATCACTATGTCTGACTCAATTTATTTTAAATTTTATTTTATATTATTTTATTTTACTTTGCTTTATTATTTATTTTATTTTTTAGAGACAGTGTTTTGCTGTGAGTCCCAGGCTAGTCTCCAGCTCCTGACCTCAAGCGACCCTCCCACTTTGGCCTCACAAAGTGCTCAGATGAGAGTGAGGAACCACTGAGTCTGGCTAATTATTTTATTTTATTTTATTTTTATTTTATGCTATATCACTTTACCTTATTTTACAATTTATTTTTTTATTTTATAGTGACAGGGTTTTGCCATGATCCCCTGGCTAATCTCACACTCCTAGCCTGAACTGATCCTCCCACCATAGTCTCCCAAATTGTTAGGATGAATGTGAGGAATCACTAAGTCTTTCTAATTATTTTATTTTATTTTATGTCATGTCTTTTCTTTTCAATTTATTTTATTTTATTTTACTTTGTCATTGTATGTTTTAATTTTGTAGAGACATGGTTTTCCCGTGAGGACCAGACTAGTCTCAAGTTCCTGGCCTCAAGAGATCCTCCCACTTTGGCTACCCAAATGCTTGGTTGCCATGCAGGAACCACTAAATCTGGCTAATTATTTTATTTTATTTTTTTACTCTATTTATTTTATTTCATTTTATTTTATTTTACTCTACTATTTTATTTTTTAATTTTGTATAGACAGTGTTTTGCTATTCGGCCCAGGGTAGTCTCAAAATTCTGGCCTCAAGTGATCCTCGCACCTCAGCCTTGCAATGTGCTGGGATGCCAGGCAGGAACTATAAAGTATAGCTAAG
>NW_006946793.1:0-4000 GCF_000164805.1 Carlito syrichta | reverse complement strand
CTTCCCACAGTGCTGGTATGCCAGGCAGGAACCACTGAGTCTGGCTGATATAACTGTGTTTATTTGTTTATTGGTTTGTTTTTTACTTTACTATTTTTTCTTTTATTTGGAGGTGACAGGCTCTTGAATGTGGCCCCAGCTAATCTCAAATTCCTTGTCTCAAGCAATCCTCGCACCTTTGCCTCATAATGTGCTGTTATGTCAGGCAGGAACCATTAAGTCTAGCTAATTATTTTATTTTATTTTATTCATCTTATTTTATTCTTCTTTATTATATTATTATTTTTTTATTTTGTAGAGACAGTGTTTTGTTATGAGGCTCAGCCTAGTCTCACACTGCTGGCCTGAGCAATACTCCCTCCTCGGCCCCCTAAAATGCTGTGATGACAGTGAGGAACCACTAACTCTGGCTCATTGTTTTATTTTATAGCATTGTATTTTACTTGTTTTACTCTTATTTATTTTATTTAGTAGAGATACTGTTTTGTTATGATGCTTGACTAGTACCAAACTCTTGGCCTCAAGTGATCCTCCCAGTTTGACCTCTAACATGTCTGTGATCCCAGTCATGAACCTCTAACTCAGGCTCATTTTATTTAATATGATTATGATATGATTATGATTATGATATGATTAGTTTACTTTATGTTATTTCACTTTATTTTACTATTACATTTTTTTATTTTGTAGAGACAGGGTTTTGCTATGAGACCCAGACAAGTCGGAATCACCTGGATTCAATTGGTCTTCCCAACCTGGTTTTCAAAGTTCTGGCATGCCATGCCAGAACTACTAAGCCTGGCAATGTTATTTACTTTATTGTATTGTATTGTATTGTATTGTATTGTATTGCATTGTGTTATAATGCATTTCATTGTATTTTAATGTATTTTACTATACTTTAATATATATATTTTTTTATTTTGTTGAGAGAGTGTTTTGCTATGAGGCCAGACAAGTCTCGAACTACTGGTCTCAAGTTATTCTCTGGCCTTGACCTGCTACATGGCTGGGATGCCAGGCAGGAATCACTATGTCTGATTCAATTTATTTTAATTTTATTTTATATTATATTAATTCACTTTATTTTACTTTGCTTTACTATTTTATTTATTTTGTAGAGTCAATGTTTGCTGTGAGTCCCAGGCTAGTTTCCAACTCCTGGCCTCAAGCGAACCTTCCACTTTGGCATCCCAAAGTGCTGGGATGAGAGTGTGGAACCACTGAGTCTGGCTTATTATTTTATTTTATTTCATTTCTTTTATTTATTTATTTTATGTTATTTTAGTTTAGCTTATTTTACAATTTAAATTTTTTGTTTTGTAGTGACAGGGTTTTGCCATGATCCCCTGGCTAATCTCACATCCCTGGCCTGAACTGATCATCCCACCTTAGCCTCCCCAAATGCTAGGATAACTCTGAGGGACCACTAAGTCTTTCTATTTATTTTATTTTATTTTATGTCATGTTTTTCTTTTCATTTTCTTTTCTTTTAAATTATTTTATTTCATTTTACTTTATCATTGTGTGTTTTAATTTTGTAGAGACAGGGTTTTCCTATTAGGCCCAGACTAGTCTCCGGCTCCTGATCTCTAGATATCCTCCTGCTTTGGCCTCACAAAATGCTGTGTTGCATGCAGGAACCACCAAATATGGCAAATTATTTTATTTTACTTTATTTATTTTATTTCATTTTATTTTATTTTAGTTTGTTGTTTTATTTTTTAATTTTGTATGGATAGGGTTTTGTAATGAGGCCCAGGGTACTCTCAAAATCCTGGCCTCAAGTGATCCTCGCACCTCAGCTTTGCAATGTACTGGGATGCCAGGCAGGCACCATTAAGTCTGGCTAAATATCTTATTTAGCTTATTTCATTTTATATTAATTTACTGTGTTATTTTTTATTTTGTAGAGACTATGTTGGTATGAGGCAAAGTAATTTTATTTCATAAGATTTTATTGTTTTGTTTTTTATGTTGTTTTATTGTATTTTACTTTGCTTTACTATTTTATTTTTTTATTTTGTAGAAACAGTGTTTTGCTATGAGGTCAGGCTACTCTAAAACACCTGGCTTAAAGAGTTACTCTTGCCCCAGCTTCCCAAAATCCTGGTATGCCATGCAGGAACCACTAAGTTTGGCTAATTTTTATTTTATTTTTATTTATTTTATGTTATTTTCTTTATCTTTACTTTAAAATTTTATTTTTTTTATTTTGAAGTGACAGAGTTTTGCCATGATTCTCAGGCTAGTCACAAACTCCTGGCCTGAAGCGATACTCTGCCTCCGCCTCCCAAAATGCTAGGATGACTGTGAGGTACCACTATATCTTTCTAATAATTTTAATTTATTTATTTTTATATTTTTGTATTTTTTTTTAATTTGTAGAGACAAGGTTTTGCTATGAGCCCCAGGCTTGTCTCAAACTCCTTGCTTCAACCAATACTTCTGCCTTGGCCTCCCACAAGCTGGGATGCCAGGGAGAAACCAATAAGTCTTGCTCTGTTTTTTAGTTTTATTATATTTTATTTCAATTAATTAATATTATTTTGTTATTTTTGTTATTTTATTTCATTATATTTTTTTATTTTATTTTATTTCATTTTTATTTGATTTTATTTCATTTTCTTTCACTCCACTATTTTATTTTTTTATTATATATTGACAGAGTTTTTTTTATGAGGCTCAGGGAAGTCTCACTCTGATCCCACTGATTCAGCCCTCCAAAGTGCTGGAAAGATAGTCAGTAACCATTAAGTATGGTTAATTATTTTATTTTATTTTATATATATTTCATTTTACTATTTTAAAAAAAATTTTGTATACACAGATTTTCCCTATTATGCCCAGGCTAGTCTCAGTATTCCAGCCCCATGAAAAGCTCCTAACTTGGTCTCCCACAGTGCTGGGATGCCAGGCAGGAACTAAATGTCTGGTTCATGTTACCTTATTTTATTTTATATTCTATATTTTATTTTATTTTATCTTACTTTACTACTTTATATTTTCATTTTGAAGAGACTTTTTTTGCTATGATATCAAGGCTAATCTCAAATTCTTGAGCTAGACTGATACTCCAGCCTTGGCCTCCCAAAGGCCTGGAATGCCATGCAGAAACCACTGAATCTGGTTAATTACTTACTGTATTGTATTTTTCTTAGTTAGTTTGTTTTTTAGCTTTTGGATGACAGGACTTTGCTATAAGGCCCAGGATAGTCTCAACCACCTGGCCTCACTTCCTCGTACTCCCAAACTGCTGGGATCCCATCCTGGTACCACTGTATGGCTAAATATATTATATCATTTTAGTTATTATATTATATGTTATTTTATTTTATTATACTTTACTTTTATAGCTTGTCATTTTGTAGTGACAGGGTGTTGCCATCAGACCCAGGGTAGTCTCACATTCCTGGCCTGAAGTGACCCACTCGCCTCGGCCCCCCAAAGTGTTGGATTAACTGTGAAGAATTTATTTTTAAATTTATTTTATATTATTTTATTTTATTTTTTACTATTTTTTTCTTTATTTTGTAGAGGCAGTGTTTAGCTATGAGGCCCAGGCTAGTCTCAAACACCTGGCCACAAGTGATATTCCTGCCCTGGCTTAACAAAGTCCTGGTATGCGATGCAGGAACCATTAAGTCTGGCAAACTTTTATTTTATTTTGTTTTACTTTATTTTATGTCATTTTATTTAACTTTACAATTTTTTTTATTTTGTAGTGACCGGGTGTTTCCATGCCCTCCAGGCTAGTATCATACTCCTGACCTGAAGTGATCCTCCCACCTTGACTTCCCAAAATACTAGTATGACATTGTGGAACTACGAAGTCTTTCTAATTATTTGATTTCATTTTATTTTATTGTATTTTATTTTACTCTACTATTCTTTTATTTTATTTTGTAGTGATAGGGTTTTGCCATGAGGCCCAGGCTAGACTCATACACTTGGCCTGAATTGATGCTCACACCTCAGCCTCCCAAAGTGTTGGGATGAC
>NW_006946792.1:0-323 GCF_000164805.1 Carlito syrichta | reverse complement strand
TTTTTATTTTCTTGGATTTTATTGTTTTGTATTTTATTTTGTTTTGTTGTATTTTACTTTGCTTTACTATTTTATTTTTTTATTTTGTAGAAACAGTGTTTTGCTGTGAGGTCAGGCTACTCTAAAACACCTGGCCTCAAGAGTTACTCTTGTCTCAGCTTCCCAAAGTCCTGGTATGCCATGCACAAACCACCTAGTCTGGCTAATTTTTATTTTATTTTAATTTATTTTATTTTTCTTTACTTTACAAGTTTATTTTTTTTATTTTGTAGCCACAGAGTTTTGCCATGAGTCCCAGGCTAGTTTCACACTCGTGGCCTGAA
>NW_006946791.1:0-619 GCF_000164805.1 Carlito syrichta | reverse complement strand
TTGGGAGGCCGAGGTAGGAGCATTGCTTTAGGCCAGGTATGTGGGACTACCCTGGGTCCCAAAGCAAAATCCTGTCACTATTATATAAAAAAATGAATTAAAATATTAGCCAGACTTTGTCATTCCTGACAGTTATTCCAGTACTTTGGGAACCAAGGCCGGCAGATTTCTTCAGGCCAGGAGTCTGAGACTAGCCAGGGCCTGTTAACAAAACCCTGTCACTACAAAACTAAAAAATATATTAGTAAAATAAAATAAAATAAAGAAAAGAGTCAGACTCAGTGGATCCTGCCTGGCATCCTACCACTGTTGGAGCTGATGTGGGAGGATTTCTTCAAGCCAGCAGTGTGAGACTAGCTAAGGACTCATAGCAAAGCAATGTCTCTACAAAATATAAAAAATACATTACTAAAATAAAGTAAAATAAAATGAAATAAAATGATTTACCAGACTTAGTGTTTTCTCACTGTCATCCCAACACTTTGGGAGGCTGAGGTGTGAGCATCAATTCAGGCCAAGTGTATGAGTCTAGCCTGGGCCTCATGGCAAAACCCTATCACTACAAAATAAAATAAAAGAATAGTAGAGTAAAATAAAATACAATAAAATAAAATGAAAT
>NW_006946790.1:0-851 GCF_000164805.1 Carlito syrichta | reverse complement strand
GGAAAACTGTTTAGGGGGAGGGGTGAGATTGGAAGTGGAGGGATACTGATAAGGAAGCGAGGGGCATACCTCATCAACCAGGAACCCTGCATAATCATGTTTCTATATCTAACTCTGAATTGTGCCCCACAATTTTTTAAAAATTAAAATAAATAAATAAATAAATAAAAGCAAGCTGTAAAACATGCAACTGACTTGATTTGTTTATTCTAATTTTTTCTATTTTAAAAATAGTTGCAATTCGGGGTTGGGCCTAAAAATGTTCATTATGCAGGGATTGATTTTTTAGGAAGTGTATAATACTCCAATGATAACTCCTTTTCCTTTAATACGTTAGAATACATGGCATAATTCTGTATTCAAAATTGACAACTACACTTTTTCTCAGATAAATTCTGAATGTTTTATTCTGCCTAAATTGAAATTTGTTAAGATTCAAGATCTATATCATCCTTAGATAACTGAACCTTCAGATTGAGATTGAGATTCAGAAGTCTGAATACATAATAAATCTTAAAAATTTTAAAACATAAAACAGTATCGTGATTTAATACTGTGTTTTCCATTCTGAAAATTTGTGTACATTTTATTCGTGCACTCTGCATTTTCTACTTGTTAATTTTGATTAAATGTTACAGCTGTGCAATCCTTAGAGAAAAGTTTCCCTGATATATTTGAAGGAAATATAAAATCACACTCTGTTTATATTTTAACCCAATTTATATTTTTAAAAGAGTATTGCCATTGAATCACCTACTATTTTCTCTACCAAAGACATAATGCTGTACTCTGAAAAAAAAAAATCCGATTATCTAACTCTGTTAATCACCATGCCTTTAAAATCAGGCACA
>NW_006946789.1:0-694 GCF_000164805.1 Carlito syrichta | reverse complement strand
TGGTAGTGCGCACCTATAGTTTGAGCTACTTGGAAGACTGAGGCAGAAGGATTGTTGGAGCCCAGCAGGTCGAGGCTGTGGTGGCCGGGAGCAGCCACTGCACTCCAGTCTGGGAGACAGAGTAAGAATTCAACTCAAAAAAATAAAATAAAAAAAATTTAAAAAGTAATGTAAAATAAAATGAAATAAAATAAAATAAAATAATTAGAAAGACTTAGTGGTTAAACAATGTCATGCTAGCATTTTGGCAGGTTGAGGCTGGAGGATCACATCAGACCCAGACCAGGAGTGTGATACTAGCCTGGGGTTCATAGCAAAACCCGGTTGCTACAAAATTTTAAAAAAATGTAAAGTTAAATAAAATAACATAAAATAAAGTGAAATACAGTTAATCAAAATAAAATAAAATAAAAATTAGCCAGACTTAGTGGTTCCTGCATTGCATACCAGGACTTTGTTAAGCCAGGACAGGAGTATCACTTAGGCAAAGTGTTTGAGACTAGCCTGGGCCTCATAGCTAAACACTGCCTCTACAAAATAGAATAAAAAAATAGTAAAAAATAAAATAAAATAAAATATATTTAAAAATAAACCAGCCGGGCTTGGTGACTCAGCCTGTAATCCTGTGCCTTGGGAGGCTGAGGTGAATGGTTTGCCTGAGCCCACGGGTTCAAGACCCACATGGGCAACTTGG
>NW_006946788.1:0-2968 GCF_000164805.1 Carlito syrichta | reverse complement strand
CATTGTGTTTTACTCTGCTTTTCTATTATTTATTTTATTTAATAGAGATAGACTTTGCTATGATGTCTGGCTAGTATCAAACTCCTGGTCTCAAGCGATCCTCCCAACTGGACCTCTCACATGTCTGCGATGCCAGTCATGAACTTCTAACTCTGGCTCATTTTATTTAATATTATTATTTAATTTTACTTTATTTTACTACATTTAATTTACTATAGTATATTTTTATTTTGTAGAGACAAGGTTTTTCCCTGAGACCCAGGCTAGTCTCAATCACCTTTTGTCAAATGATCCTCCCACCCTGACTTTTCAAAGTTCTGCTATGCCAGGCCAGAACCACTAACTCTGGCTATATTATTTATTTTATTTTATTTTATTTTGTTTTATTGTATTGTATTATATTGCATTGTATTATAATGTATTTCATTGTATTCTATTTTATTTTAATATACCTTGCTATTTTTATTTCTTTTATTTTGTAGAGAGAGTGTTTTGCTATGAGTCCCAGGCAAGTCTCAAACTACTGGCCTCAAGTGTTCCTCCGGCCTTGGCCTCCTACAAGGCTGAATGCCAGGGAGAAATCACTATGTCTGACTCAATTTATTTTAAATTTTATTTTATATTATTTTATTTTATTTTAAAGTATTTTATTTTACTTTACTTTAGTAATTTATTTTTTAAATATTTTAGATACCAGGTTTTGCTATGACCCTCAGGCTAGTTGCATACTCCTGGTTTCAAGAAATCCTCCCCCATCAGCCTCTGACAGTGCTGGGATGCCAGACAGGATTCACCAAGTCTGGCTCTTTACTTCAATTTATTTTATTTTTTTGTTTTGTAGTGACAGGGTTTACCCAAGAGGCCCAGCCTAGTCTCACATTGCTGTCCTGAAGCAATCTGCCCGACTTGGCCTCCAAAAGAGCTGGAATGACTGTCAGAAATGATTAAGTCTGGCTAATATTTTAATTTATTTTATTTCATTTTATTTCACTTAATTTTATTTGACTATAGTTTACTTTAATATTTTATTTTTTTATATTGTAGTGACAGGATTTTGCCATGAGGCTCAGGGTAGTCTCACACACCTGGCCTAAGGTATACACCTGTCTTAGCCTACCAAAATGCTGAGATGACAGTGAGGAAAAAATAAGTCTGCCTAATTATTTTATTTTATTTCAGCTTGGTATTTTATTTTTTTATTTTGTAGAAACAGGATTTTGCTATGAGCCCTAGGCTAGCCATAAACACCCAGCTTCAAGCAATCCTCTTGCATCAGCCTCTGACAGTGATGGGAAACCAGGTAGGAATCACTAAGTCTGCCTCTTTATTTTATTCTATTTTGTTATTTTATTTTATTTTACTTTATTTTATTTTGCTGTTTTTTTTTTCTTTGTAGAGACAGGCTTTAGCTATGAGGTCCAGGTTACTCACAAACTATTAGCATCAAGAGATACTCCTGCCTTATCCTCCCACTGTGCTGGTATGCCAGGCAGGAACCACCAAGTCTGGCTCATATAACTTTTTTTGTTTTTTGTCTGTTTATTGGTTTTGTTTTTTACTTTACTATTTTTTTTTTCATTTTGAGGTGACAGGGTTTTACCATGAGGCCCAGGCTTGTCTCAAAGTCCTGGTCTCAAGTGATCCACACACCTTGGCCTCACAATGTGCCGGGATGGCAGGCAGGAACAATTAAGTCTTGCTAATTATTTTATTTTATTTTATTCATCTTATTTTATTTTTCTTTACTATATTATTTTTTTATTTTCTAGAGACAGTGTTTTGTTATGAGTTCCAGGCTAGTCTCAAACTCCTGGCTTGAGTGATACTCCCTCCTTGGCCTCCAAATTGCTGTGATGACTGTGAGGAACCACTAAGTCTGGCTCATTATTTTATTTTATAGTATTCTATTTTACTTTGCTTTACTATTATTTATTTTATTTAGTAGAGATAGTGTTTTGCTATGATGCCTGGCTAGAATCAAACTCATGGCCTCAATCGATCCTCCCAATTTGGCCTCTCATGCATCTGCAAAGCCAGTCAGGAAACTCTAACTCTAGCTCATTTTATTGAATATTATTATTTTATTTGAATTTATTTTATTACATTTTATTTTACTTTTGTGCATTTTTATTTTGTAGAGACAGCGTTTTGCTATGAGACCCAGGCTAGTCTCAATCACCTGGCCTCAACTGATCCTTCCACCCTGGCTTTTCAAAGTGCTGGTATGCCAGACTGGAACCACTAAGTCTGGCTATGTTATTTAATTTGTTTTATTTTATTTTATTTATTGCATTGTAATATAATGAATTTCATTGTATTCTATTTTATTTACTATACTTTACTATTTTATTTATTTTTATTTTATAGATAGTGTGTTTTGCTATGAGGCCCAGGAAATTCTCAAACAAGAGACCTCACGTGATCCTCTGGCCTCAATCTCCTACAGAGCTGGGATCCTAGGCAGAAATCACTCTATCTGACTCAATGTATTTTAAATTTTATTTTATATTATTTTATTTCATTTCATTTTACTTTGTTTTACTGTTTTTTTAATTATTATTTTTTAGAGTCTGTGTTTTGCTGTGAGTCCCAGATAATCTCCAACTCCAGCCCTCAAGTGAATCTCCCACTTTGGCCTCCCAAAGTGCTCAGATGGGAGTGAGGGACCACTGAGTCTGGCTTATTATTTTATTTTATTTAATTATTTTTATTTTATATTATTTTAGTTTACCTTATTTTACAACTTAATTTTTTGTTTTGTAGTGACAGGGTTTTGTCATAATCCCTTGGTTACTCTCACACTTGTGGCCTGAACTGATCCTCCCACCTTAGCCTCCCAAAATGTTAGGATGACTATGAGGAACCACTACGTTTTTCTAATTATTTTATTTTATGTCATGTCATGTCCTGTCTTTTCTTTTCAGTTTATTTTATTTTATTTTATATACTTTAATTTTGTAGAGACAGG
>NW_006946787.1:0-892 GCF_000164805.1 Carlito syrichta | reverse complement strand
TAATGACGATCCCAAATACTTACTACTTTGTAAATCTCCATGTTATTTTGGATTATGTATGTTGGGCCCCAAATTCTCTTTTTTCTATGTGCCTGATTTGAAATGTTTGGTGATTAAAAGTATCAGATTAATGGGATACTTTGTTGCAGAGTACAGCATTATGTCTTAGGTAGAGAAAATACTAGGGTAATCAATGGAAATACTCTTTTAAAAATATAAATTGGGTTAAAATATAACGGGAATGTGATTTTATATTTCCTTCAAATATATAAGGGAAACTTTTCTCTAAGGATTGCACATCTGTAACATTTAATCAAAATTAACAAGCAGAAAATAAAGAGTGCAACAAAAAAAGTACATAAATTTTAAGAATGGAAAATGCTGTATTAAATTATGATACTGTATTATTTTCTAAAATTTTTAAGATTTATTATGCATTCTTCCTTCTGAATAGCACTTATGTACACTGAATTTCAAGGTTCAGGTATCTAAGAATGATATAGATCTGGAAACTCAACAAGTTTCAATTTAGGCAGAATAAAACATTCAGAATTTATGTGAGAAACAATGCAGTTGTCAATTTTGAAGGCACAATAATACCATGTATTCTAAAGTATTAAAAGCAAAAGGAGTTATAATTGGAGTATTATACACTTCTTAAAAAATCAATCCCTGCATAATGAACATTTCTAGGTCCAACTCTGAATTGTAACCATTTTTAAAGTAAAAAAAAAGTGAATAAACAAGTAAATTCAGTTGCATGTTTTACAGCTTTCATTTATTTATTTATATATTTTAATTTTTTTTTAAATGTGGGATACAGTTCAGAGTTAGAAATAAAAGCATTGTTTATGCAGGGTCCCTGGTTGACGAGATTTGCCCCTTGCTTCCG
>NW_006946786.1:0-3893 GCF_000164805.1 Carlito syrichta | reverse complement strand
TTTGCCAAACTGATACCTGAGCAAGTATGTTTTTTGCAGCTCTAATCACAATTTCAAAACACATTGTACCAACAATGTTGCTCTTCAAAGCTGGAATGGATAAAATAAATGTGGTACATACACAGTGGAATATTATGAAGCCATAAAAAAGGACAGATATAAGGATTTTGCAGAACGTTTGGTGGATATGAGGTAGGTTATTTTCAGTGATTTATCACAGAAACAAAGAGAACAGTTCCATATGTACTCACTCATGAGCTGAACTTGATCACTTATAGTGCTGTAAGTAAGTTATTGGCAGTCATGGAAATCTTTTTAGGGGAAGGGGTGATATTGTCAGTGGAGGTATACCGCTAAAGAAGCGAGGGGCACACCTCATCAACCAGGGACACTGCATAATCAGTTTGTATACCTAATGAATTGTACCCGACATTTTTTTTAAAAGTTGAAAAAAATAAATTAATTAATTAAAGCTGTAAAACATGCTACTGATTTTTTTAATGCTATTTTTAATTTTTATTCTTTACTTTAAAAATGGCTACAATTCAGGGTTGGGCATAGAAATGTTCATAATGCAAGGATTGATTTTTTAGGGAGTGTATAATACTCCAATGATACCTCCTTTTCCTTTAATACATTAGAATACATGATATAATTCTGCCTTCAAAAGTGAAAACAACAGTGTTTCTCACATAAATTCTGAATGTTTCATTCTGCCTAAACTGAAACTTGTTGAGATTCAGATCTATATCATTCTTAGATAACTGAACCTTGAGATTCAGTGTACCTAAGTGAGATTCAGAAGGCAGAATGCATAATAAAACTTAAACATTTTAGAAAATAAAACAGTATCGTAATTTAATACAGCTTTTTCCATTCTTAAAATTTGTGTTCATTTTCTTGGTGTACTCTGTATTTTCTGCATGGTAATTTTGGTAAAATGTAACAGAAGTGCAATCCTTAGAAATGTTTAACTTATATATTTGAAAGAAATATAAAATCACATTCCTTTTATATTTTAACACAATTTACATTTTAAAAAGAGTATTTCCATTGAATCCCCTAGTATTTTCTCTACCTAAGAAATAAGGCTGCACTCTGCAACAAAGGATCCGATTAATCTCATACTTTTAATCACCAAGTATTTAAAATGAGGTACACAGAAAAAAGAGAATTCGGGGCCCAATATACATAAACCAAAATATCATGGAGATTTACACAGTAGTAAATATTTGGACTCTGCATTAGTATAAAAATTTAGATAATTGAAAATTCTGGAAAATTGATTATGATCTTGGCAAAAGAACTGTTCAAATCCTGTTAGAAAAACGGCTCAAAGGCTGTTACATAATATTAAAAACATCCAAAAGTTTCTAAGTTAAAGAAAGTGCTAAAATATTTTTTGGTTGTGCTAGAACCAAGCTCCAACAGGACTCAGTGACCCTAATAATAAAAGACTACCTTGTGGGCAACCCCCTCAGGTCCCCTCCCTGTGTGGTTGTTTCTCAATCCTCTCAGTAAATACTCCTTTAAAAAATTTAAAAAAAAAACTACCTCGTTTAGTGGATTCTTGAATGGTCCCTTATATGTTGAGAAGTTTTTGGATGGGTTTGGACACATGATTTTCTTCACATTTTGGTAATGAAATGCACCATTTCTACCGCATTTGGCCGACACTATACACAAGCCCCTGAAGCCTAAGGATTGCTCAATAGTCAAGGTCCCTCCCATTATGATGTCAAAGTTGTGAGGCTGATGTCATAAATGAAAAATTGACATGTTTGTTTCCCTGACTTTGCTTATATCTTTAATGTAAAATATTAGCCTTTTAGGCAATCTACACATTTAATGAAATAACCATTAATATAACATCTTTCTTCTCAGACCTGGAAATTACAATAAAGAATTCATATGAAACCATAAACAACCATGAACAGCCAAAAGAATCTTACCAAAAGAAACAAAGCTTTAGCTATCCCAGTTCCAGACTTCAAACTTTACTATATGTTGACAGTAATCTACACAGCGTGGTATTGGTACAAGAATAGGTCCATAGGCCAATGGATCAGGACAGAGAATGAAATCCTGAAATTCTCAACCAACACATCTTTGAAAAATCCTCCAAGACCCACCGGATAATGGAGAATATATTCAGTAAATGGTGCTGGGAAAGGCTGACCACATGCACAAGAGTGAAACAGGACCCCTGTCTCTCACCAGACACATTAACTCTAAATGGATCAAAGACCTAAACGTAAAACACCAAATTATAATAATCTTAGAAATCGCAGGAGACACCATTAAGGAAACTGGAAAAGGAAATAATTCCTCTCAGAACACTGAAAGCCCATGCTTTAAGAAGTCAGACAAATGGGATCTTATAAAATTAATATTCTTCTGCAAAACAAAAGCAACCACCAGAAGAGCAGGAATACAACCCACAGAATGGGAAAAACTATTCTCCAACTATATATCTGCAAAAAGGCATAACATCTAGGATCTACAATAAACTCAAACACTCAGAAAAATCAGACAAACATTCCCTTTGAAAAGTGTGGAAAATACGTATTTGGACACATCATAAGAAGATATGCAGGCAGCCAGCAGATGCATGAAAATTGTTCAGCCTCACTCATCATCAAAGAAATGCAAATGAAACCATTTTGAAATACCACATACCCCCTGTAAGACTGGCCATATTTAACAAAACAAACAATAACAGAAGCTGGTAAGGATTTGGGAAAAATAATTGCTTCTACACTGCATGTGGACTGAAAACTAGAGCAACATGTTTGGAAAACAGTTTGGCGGTTTCTAAAGGAACAAGATATTGACCTACCATGTGACTCAATAGTTCTCCTGTAGGGAATATACCTGGAGGAAGTCAAATCGTTTTACCAAAAAGATACCTGCACAAGTATGTTTTTTGCAGCTCTTATAAAAATTGCAAAAACATGATGCCAACCATGTTGCCCAACAATCCTGGAATGAATAAAATAAATGTGGTATGTACACAGTGGAATATTATGCAGCCATAAAAAAGGAAAGATATAAGGATTTTGATAGAACATTTGATGGATATGGTGTAGATCATTTTCAGTGATTTATCACAGAAACAAAGAACAGAGTTCCATATGTTGTCACTCATGAGCTGAACTTGATCACTTATAGTGCTGTAAGAAAGTGATAGGCAGTAGTGGAAAATTTTTAGGGGTAGGGGTTAGATTGGCAGTTCAGGGATACTGCTAAAAAAGCTCGGGGCATACTTCATCAACGAGGGACCTTGAATAATCAATGTTTGTATATTTAAATCTGAATTATAACCCACATTTTTAAAAAGAAAATAAATAAGTAAATAATTGAAAGCTGTAAAACATCCAGCTGACTTTATTTGTTTATTCTATTTTTTTTATTTTTTTAAACTTTAAAAATGGTTGCAATTCAGGGTTGGTTATAAAAATGTTCATTATGTGGGGATTGATTTTTTAATAAGTTTATAATACTCCTTTTCCATTTAATACGTTAGAACACATGGTATAAGTCTGCCTTCAAAATTGACAACTACAGTATTTCTCACATAAATGCTGAATTTTTTATTCTGCCTATATTGAAACTTGTTGAGATTCCAGATCTATATCATTCTTAGATAACTGAACTTTGATATTCAGTGTACATAAGTGCTATTCAGAAAACAAAATGCATAATAAATATTACAAATTTTAGAAAATAAAACAGTATTGTAATTTTTTTCATTTTAATCAATATTTTTATTATGATGTTTTGGGGTACAGTTAAAAGTTAGGTATACAATTACGTTTCATTCTGGCACCCTGTTGAAAAGAGGTGTTCCCGTCCCCAGACAGTTACTACTGTTAATCCCATTTCCCTCACCC
>NW_006946785.1:0-430 GCF_000164805.1 Carlito syrichta | reverse complement strand
TTTATCTTTTTAAAGATAGTTTTAAATAAATAAGATTTCCACACTCTAGATGGCTTCATGTTAATTTTAGAATTAGCTTGTCTGTTTCGTTTTTTTTTAAGCAATTATTTTATTTTATTTCAAAAATGTAGGGTACAAATGAGGGTAGGTACATACATGATCATCACACAGGTAAATTGTGGGTCCCCTTATTGATATTATGTGTCCTTCCTCCCCTGGCAGTGTTCCACTACTGCCAATCCCTTTCTCATAGTATTATGATAAATTTATCTTAGCATTTATCATAATACTATGATAAATTTATCATAGTGTTGTGATAAATGCCCTTATGAGTGAGTACATGTGATACACAGATCTTTACTTTTGTGACAAATCACTGAGTATTATAGTCTCTAATTCCATCTTTGCTGAAAAGTTCATATTTTTTTTT
>NW_006946784.1:2675-5566 GCF_000164805.1 Carlito syrichta | reverse complement strand
CCCCTCTACTAGCTCCCCGGTGCCCCCAGCCAGCATCAGGAGGTTAGGGGCACGGCTTTACTGTAACTAGGAGGAGGATCGCTTGAGGCCAGGCGTTTGATACTAGCCAGGCATCATAGCAAAAACTATCTCTACTAAATAAATTAAATAAAAGTAACGCAAAGTAAAATGCAATTACATAAAATAAAGTAATGGGGCAGACTTAGTGGTTCCTCACTGTCATCACAGCATTTTGGGAGGCTGAGGAGGGAGTATCACTTCAGGTCAGGAGTGTGAGATGAGCCTGGGCCTCATGGCAAAACTCTATCACTACGAAATAAAAAAATAAAATTGTAAAGTAACGAAAGATAAAATAACATAAAGTAAATTAAAATAAAATAAAAATTAGCCAGACTTGGTGGTTCCTGCATGGCATACCAGGACTTTGGGAAGCTGGGGGCAAGAGTAACTCTTGAGGCCAGGGGTTTTAGAGTAGCCTGACCTCATAGCAAAACACTGTTCCTACAAAATAAAAGAATAAAATAGTAAAGCAAAGTAAAATACAATAAAACAAAATAAAATACAAAAAAATAAAATCCAATAAAATAAAATTATTTTGCCTCATAACAAAACAGTCTCTACAAAATAAATAGCACTTTGGGAGGACCAGGCGAGTGGGTCACTTCAGCCCAGGAGTGTGATATTAGCCTGGGCCTGATGGCAAAACCATGTCACTACAAAATGAAAAAAAAGAAATAGTTAAGTTAAATAAAATAAAATAACATATAATATAATGAAATAAAATGACAATATAATTAACCAGACTTAGTGGTTCTAGGCTGGGATCCCAGCACGTTGGGAGGCTGAGGTAGGAGGATAGCTTGAGGCCAGGTGGTTGAGACTGTCCTGGGCCCCATAGCAAAACTCTGTAACTACAAAATTAAAAAAATAAAATACTTAAGAAAAAAGTAAAATAAAGTAAATAATTAGCCAAACTCAGTGGTTCCTGCATGGCATTCCAGCACTTTGGGAGACCGAGGCTCCAGGATCACTCTAGCTCAAGAATTTGAGATAAGCCTGGGACTCATAGCAAAACTCTGTTTCTAAAAAATAAAAATATAAAGTAGTAAAGCAAGATAAAATAACATAAATTATAGAATATAAAATAAATTAAGATAACATGAACCAGACTTTTAGTTCCTGCCTGGCATCCCAGCATTGTGGGAGACCAAGGAAGGAGGTTTGCTTGAGGTCAAGACATTGAGACTAGCCTGGGCCTTACAGGAAAAAGCTGTCTATACAAAATTTTTTAAAAATAGTAAAATATATAAAATATATAAAATAAAATAATTAACCAGACTTAGTGCTTACTGACTGATATCTCAGCACTTTGGGGGGCTGGGCAGAAGGATCAGAGAGAGACTCGCCTCAGACTAATAGAAAAACTGTCACTATGCAAAAAAAAAATAGTAGAGTAAAATAATTAAAATGAAATAAAATAAAAATGAAACAAAATAACAAAAAATAACTTAAAATAAAATTAATTAATTAAAATAAAACATAATAAAATTAAAAATAGAGCCAGACTTAGTGGTTCCTCCCTGGCATTGCAGCACTGTGGGAGGCCGAGGCAAAAGGATCAGTTGAAGCCACGAGTTTTAGATTAGCATGGGGCCCATAGCAAAACCCTATCTCAACAAATTAAAAAAAAAGACTAAAATGAAATAAAACCAGAGAAATTAAAATAATTAGAAAGATGTAGTGGTTCCTCACAGTCATCCTAGCATTTAGGGAGGCTGAGGCGTAGTATCGCTTCAGTCCAGGAGTATGAGACTAGCCTGGGACTCATGGCAAAAGCCTATCACTACAAAATAAAAAAATTGTAAAGTAAAGATGAATAAAATAACATAAAATAAAATAAAATAAATATTAGTCAGACTTTGTGGTTCCTGCATGGCATACCAAGATTTTGGGAAGCTGGGGCAAGAGTAACTCTCGAGACCAGGTGTTTAGAGTAACCTGACCTGAAAGCAAAACAATGATCCTACAAAATAAAAAAATAAAATAGTAAAGCCAAGTAACATGCAATAAACCAAAATAAAATACAAAACAATAAAATAAAATAAAATAAAATTATTTTGCCTCATAGCAATACATGGTCTCTACAAAATAAAAAAGTAAAATAGTAAAGAAATATAAAATGAAATAAGATAAATAAAATAATTAGCCATACTTAATAGTTCCTGCCTGGCATCCCAGCACATTGCAAGGCTGAGGTGCGAGGATCACTTGAGGCCAGAATTTTGAGACTACCCTGGGCCGAATAGCAAAACACTGTCTATACAAAATTAAAAAATAAAATAGTAGAGTAAAATAAAATAAAATAAATAGAGTAAAAAAATAAAATAAAATAATTAGCCAGATTTAGTGGTTCCTGCATGGCAACCAAGCATTTGGGTAGCCGAAGTGGGAGGATCTCTTGAGGCCAGGAACTTGAGACTAGTCTGGTCCTCACGGGAAAACCATGTCTCTACAAAATTAAAACATACAATGACAAAGTAAAATAAAATAAAATAAATTGAAAAGAAAAGACATGACATAAAATAAAATAAAATAATTAGAAAGACTTAGTGATTCCTCACATTCATCCTAACAATTTGGGAGACTATGGTGGGAGGATCAGTTCAGGCTAGGAGTGTGAGATTAGCCAGGGGATCATGGCAAAACCCTGTCACTATAAAATAAAAAAAATAAATTGTAAAATAAGGTAAAGTGATATAGCATAAAATAAAAATATAAAACAAAATAAAATAATTAGCCAGACTCAGTGGTTCCTCACTCTCATCTGAGCACTTTGTGAGGCCAAAGTGGGAGGGTCACTTGAGGTCAGGAGCTGGAGACTAGCCTGGACT